>NC_053396.1:211327799-211601995 GCF_905171765.1 Bufo bufo | reverse complement strand
GCCATCTCTGGAACTCCCATAGAAACGAATGGAGCAGCCACGTGCAAGTGCGTCCAGCCCACGCCGTTCATTTCAAGGGGACTGCAAGTCCCCGTCCTGATCGGAGGGGGTTCTACTGCGATCTAATAGGTACCCCCTATCCAACTTAAAGTAACTGGAATACAATTCATAATTTTATTGCCTCTTTTATGCAGGCTACAAAAAATAATAATCCTAGTTTGCTGGTGGCAGCCCGTGCCGTCTAATCGCCCTCTGCTGACGGCAAATAATAATTCAGTTTGGGGGCGAGCGATGGGGTTAGCCATCACTACTCCCTATACTGTGGAGAAGATCGCTGCATGTAATAGCATTCAACGCTTCCTTCCCGACAATTAGTGATGAGCGAAGCGAGCTTCCAATCCTAGATCGCTTTGGTCATAACTTCGTTTGAATACTGCGCGGAGCTTCGTCTCTTCGTCATATTTTGTTCGGGTTGTGGTATCCATTATACAGGCCATAGACTTCTATTATAACGGAATGCCTTCTAAATTGCGTTATGGTCCGTGGTAATGGAATCCATAACGCAATTCAGCATATACCCCGACCCGAACTTTCAAATATGAAGTTCGCTCATCCCTAGTTATCACCAAGGTCTCGGCATTCGATTTTTAGAATTAAAAAACATTCTAAAACAGGAATGCGAAGCCGACTTCAGATCCAAATTGTAAAATGTCCCCCCCCCCCCCCCCCCTCCAGTTTAAAAAATCAAATCCCAAAGTTATTCACCGAAGCCCCACGAGACTTTGGTGATAACTATGATAGAAAAAGACCAGCACTCGAGGGTCAGTCTTCTCCTATCAATTTGGGACGCCAACCCTGGGACACGTGCACCGACCAGCAGGTATATCGCATTGCCGACCGACTATTGTTACGGAATTTGGTGATAACTAGGGATGAGCGAATCGACTTCGGATGAATCATCAGAAGTCGATTCGTAAAAACTTTGTTCTAATACTGTACGGAACAGGAGCTCCGTACAGTATTAGAATGTATTGGCTCCGATGAGCCGAAGTTATTGCTTCTCGTGAGACTTCGCGCAATAACTTCATAAATTAATTTGTACTGTAAAAAACCTGGTACCTTGGAACCGAACCAGAGTTC
This sequence comes from Bufo bufo, assembly GCF_905171765.1. NCBI lineage: Eukaryota > Metazoa > Chordata > Amphibia > Anura > Bufonidae > Bufo > Bufo bufo. Next base: position 211,600,855 of record NC_053396.1, on the reverse strand, counting down.
GGGAAATGTTTTTTTTTTTACAGTATAAATCAATTTCTGAAGTTATTCTGCAAAGTCTCGCGAGTCTTCGTGAAGCAATAACTTCGGCTCATCGGAGCCAATACATTCTAATACTGTACAAAGCTTCTGCTCCGTACAGTATTAGAACGAAGTTTTATGCTAATTCCCTTCGGATGTTTCATCCGAAGTCGATTCGCTCATCCCTAGTGATAACTGATTTCGCCTCGCCGGAGCCCATACATTTTAATGCTGTACAGAGATGGATCGCCGTACAGCATTAAAATTAAATTTTTGAGTGAATCAACTTTGGATCTGAAGCTCAATTTGCTCATTCCTACCAACAATCATCAGCCTCATCTGCTGGCCTAATACAGCCGTCACGTTCCTTCCCAATAATTGTTTCGACAATTGCGTAGTGTAAAGGAACTTTAACACAGACGATCAGGAACGAAGCAGATGTTCCCAATCGCTGTCCGATCATCTTCGTAGGTGACTGATTCATTCACATCAGCAATCGCTTGTCCCCATAGAACATCAATGTTCCAGTTCATCCACCACGATCTGGTGCGTAGGAATAGTGTTGAGCGAACTTGTGTTTTAAGTTCGGCGTCTAAAGTTCGGCTTCCGGTTAGCGGAGAATCCCGATATGGATTCCGAATTCCGTTGTGGTCCGTGGTAGCGGAATCAATAATTGGCCATTATTGATTCCGCTACCACGGACCACAACGGAATTCGGAATCCATATCGGGATTCTCCGCTAACCGGAAGCCGAACTTTAGACGCAGAACTTAAAACACAAGTTCGCTCAACACTACTAAACATTGATAAACCTGTCCCACGTTTTTTTTCCAGTGGGGTCAGATTCTACGTAGGGATGAGCGAACCTCTGTTTTCAAGTTCGGCGAACAAGGTTGAATCACTTATAGTCCGTGGGTAGCGGAATCCTTAGATAACCTGAACCTTGTTCGCCGAACTTGAAAACAGGAGTTGGTGAGCGAACTTGTGTTTTAAAGTTCGGCGTCTAAAGTTCGGCATATCGAAAAATCGCGTTATGGATTCCGCTACCACGGACCATAACGGAATTTAGAATCCATAACGCGATTCTTCGATCACCACAAGTTCGCTCAACACTACTTCTACGCTTTGATATACGAGCTCGTGGTTTTTCATTAGTCCATCGTTTCCAGTCACACATCAAGATTAGTGTTGAGCGAACTTCTGTTTTAAGTTCGGCGTCTAAAGTTCTGCTTCCGGTTAGCGGAGAATCCCGATATGGATTCGGAATTCCGTTGTGGAATCAATAATCGGCCATTATTGATTCCGCTACAACGGAATTTGGAATCCATATCGGGATTCTCCGCTAACCGGACGCCGAACTTAAAACAGAAGTTCACTCAACACTAATCAAGAGCAAATGACTACAATCAACTTAAAGGACAAGAATATCCAAAAATAAAAAAAAGCTTTAAAGAGTCCGATCATCTGGAAACTTCCTTCACTCCAGAAGCAGGAGGAGAGCTGAGGAATGTAGAACTGCAAGTTTCAAGAATGGCTGAAATAACATGAAACCCCCCCAGAGCACAAAGAGGAGAAGCCCCAGTCCCAGCAATGTCCCAGCAATGAGCCCCCCACCCAGAGACACAGGCGACCCCCATCCCGGCAGCTGCTCCTTACCCAGAAGATGAAGGTGTAGATCAGCAGGACGCTCTTTAAACAAGTTATAACGGGCTTTGTCTGCAGCCGACGGGACGGGGACGCCATGGCTTCTCCGAACTTCTGCCAGATCCGACCTGGATGCCGGAAACTCCCGAGCGAGCGCCGGAAACTGCCGAACCAGGCACCGGCCACTCCCGACGGACGAGGTGTAGCAGAGCCGAGTGTGTGGCTTGTCCTGGCGGAGGTGACAGCAGGAGTCCCAGAGGCTTGTAGAGAAGTAGTGAGGAGGAGACCCCTGGGGTGTAGTTTACATTGGCGCCTCCTTCATGGGCTGATGTCAATGGTGTGTCTGGGGGTATAGGACCTCCTCAACATGAGGCCCCTGCAGGCTTGGGAGAAGCGGCTGCCAGACAGATCTGATGCCGCTTATCCCCAGACTATTGGTTCCCCCACAAATATCGCGCAGACGATAAATCTCAGCGGTATTAGTTCACGCGTAAAAATACCGCGGATTCTGCGCCCAGATCTACGGGATATAAGGCTAAAGGCTGCACGGCGACTATTTGTCACGCGACATTTATTGTAATGATAGTCTATGTCGGCTGCGACGTGACGCGGGTATTTGTGCAGCTGTCGTGTCGCAGCTAACCTCCAGCTGTGGTAAAACTACAACTCCCAACATACACGCTTGGCTGTTCTCAGAACTCCATAGAAATGAATGGAGCATGCTGGGAGTCGTAGTTTCACCGCAGCCACCACTGCCATAGACTATCATTACGATAAATGTCGTTAAGGGGGGGAGACATAAATCGCCTCCACGTGCCAAGGGGCAATGCACGCAGAAGCTGACCCGGCGTCGGGCGGAGTTAAAAGCCGTCTATCCTCAGGATAGGTCATCGATATCAGACCCCCGCCGCCAGCTGTATGAGAATACCGGGCCCAGGAGCCTGAGGGGCCCAAAGACCCCTGTGCCATATAAGAGGACACTGGTATTATAGAAAGTGCCTGCTGGTCAAGTTACACCTCTGGCTGAAGGGAAGGGGTTAGGTCAAGAGTTTGGATTGAGAGGGGGGGGGGCTGAAGGCTACGTGTTTCCCTGTCCCTCGCCACAAAGCACTGAGGGAAGGGGGGCCCAATCTGAACTCTTGCATCAGGGCCCATGAGCCTTTAGCTGCGCCCCTGATGTCGCGCGTAGTGTGCGCGTACCGTCTCCCGTCTTTCTTCCTGCTCCTCACCGCTGCTTTGCCATAGACATACAGCAGTGAGCGCCCGGGACCCCCGCCAGCTCTTCTGCGAGCGCCGCGGCCTTCTCTCTCCGCTCACCAAGCACAGCGTTTCCCCCATCTCGATTGTTACCCACATTCTTGATTTTGTGTCACCATTGCACTGAAAGCCCCGCGTGGTATCTCGGCCTGCCCGGCCCACGGATTTGAGTGGTCTAGGCAGAGGAGATGTAATCTCGCCAGCCGTGTGTTTTCGTGTGTGTGTCGGCACTTCAAGAATCAGCGCACTCACCGTACGGGCCTGATGCGTAGTACAGATGAAGCATTGAGCGGGAACATCTCACCTGCCACTCAAAGCTGGGACGGCTGTGGTTCACCTTCTTAGGCTACTTTCACCTCAGCGTTTTTGGTTTCTGGTTTTAAGATCCGGCAGAGGATCTCAAAACCAGCCCAAAATGGGTTAGTTTTGTCCCCATTCAATGGGGACAAAACTGATCAGTATCAGTTCGGTTTTGTTGCGTTTTGTGTCTGAAACTGAACAAACCAGATCCGGCATGAAAATCAATGTAAGTCACAATAATAGGAAACGGAATGCACACGGAGTAACTTCAGTTTTTTTCGCGGACCCATTGAAATGAATGGTTCCGTATACGGTCCGCAAAAAAGAACGGACACGGAAAGAAAATACGTTAGTGTGTGTGAGGCCTTATGCAAATTAGGTGTTTGGCGCAATGAGGCATCTCCGTTGCTCTCGTTCCACTCAAGTGCCACTCCATTCTGTCTCCAGCCCCTCCCTCGCTGCTTTGCAGGGCCTCAAGGTTATGTCCTCGCAGGGCCTCAAGGTTATGTCCTCGCAGGGCCTCAAGGTTATGTCCTCGCAGGGCCTCAAGGTTATGTCCTCGCAGGGCCTCAAGGTTATGTCCTCGCAGGGCCTCAAGGTTATGTCCTCGCAGGGCCTCAAGGTTATGTCCTCGCAGGGCCTCAAGGTTATGTCCTCGCAGGGCCTCAAGGTTATGTCCTCGCAGGGCCTCAAGGGCCTAAACGCAGAGAATTTCCACCGTGGATTTGCAGGCAGAAAATCCCCAACATTTACAGTAACAGAGAAGTGGGGGAGGTCACAAAATGTCATCCACGTGCCGCAGAAACACCTGGGGATCTATGCTGCTGCTTCCAGCATGGGCGTCATCCTTTGCAATGAATTTGCCTGTAACTACTTTGCAGATTTGCATCACATGTGGACGTTTGTGAACATCTTCTGGGCTGTAAATGTGCCCTGTGTGAGTGGTGACCGGACGCAGAGCGCCCCCTACAGTCTTCACATGCCTAGATTTCCTGTGACCTGAGCTTTGTTCTGACGTTTTCAGTACTGGAATGTCCTCTGTTAGGGCTCATGCACATGAACATATGCTGGCCAGGCTGCTGCGGACCGCAAATCGTGCTCCGCAATTCACGGGCAGCGGCCGCGTGCCTGCTGTCTGCGGAACCATTCACTTCAATTGGGTCCATGATCCGCATCTGATGTTCTATTTTGTTTTGCAGTGCGGAGGCACAGACAGAAAACCCATGGAAGCACCGCTCCATTCTGCACCGCACCGTATGATCAGGATTTCCCTTTAATGGCTCCGCATCCGTGATGTGGTGCGCACACGGCGGTTGCCCGTATATTCCAGACCCGCTGTGTGCATGAGGCCTTATGCAAACATACAAATCTAGTCTAAGGCCTCCTGCACACGAACTTGTGCTTCCCGTTGCCGTATTGCAGATCCGCAATACACGGGCACCTTTCCGTGTGCATTCGCATCACGGATGCGGACCCATTCACTTCAATGGGTCTGCAAATCCTGAGAAGCGGAATGGAAGCACGAAACGGAACCCTACGGAAGCAGTACGGAGTGCTTCCGTGGGGTTTCGTCCCCTACTTCCATTCCGCTGCGGCTGCCCCGCAGATGGTGTTCTTGCATTGCAGCCAGCATTTTGCGGGCCGCAGCACGACCACGGGGCGCACGCGTTCGTGTGCAGGAGGCCTAATGAGAATTGACCATATATTAAACCCTCGCATTGCCCCAGAGGACATTGCCGGCCAATGAACATATTGTTTTCAGAATAGATTCCCGTTAGTCGCGGGTTGTTGCTCGCAGTGATCTGTGCAGCTCTGATGAGCTTTTAGAAATGATGAATGCATGGAAATGGTTTGGTAATTAGGTCACATGCCGTCATGTCAGTGATAACGGTAACGCAGCCTCGGAGGCACCCCCCCGCAGTCCCACTTCCAGAGCATACATGTAGATTTGCAGTGCGATTAGACCGGCGTTCCTCCATTGTGTTGCTAATGGTTTTCCTGCCGCTAATTCACTTTGATCAATTCATCTGCGCGTTGTCCCCGGGACATCCTCGCAGCTGCTAGCACTGAGCAGATTCGTGTAAGGGCTCACGCATTCCGTACATTGGGGCCACAAATTGCAGTCCACAATTCACGGCACCGTCCGGGTGTCTGGCGCAGACGAATTTAGACCCATTCAACTTAAATGGGTCCGTGATCTGCACCGCAAAAAAAAATAGACCAGGCACAGACAGAAAACCCACGGAAGCACTCTGTAGTGCTTCCGTGGAGATTCGGATTCGTGTCTCCGTTCTGCACCACATCTTCCGGATTGCGGACCCATTCAAGTGAATGGGTCCTTATCCGTGATGTGGTGCATAAACGGCTGGTGCCCATATATTACCGACCCGCTGTTTGCGGGCTGCAATACAGGCTCGGCCAGCACACATGAGCCCTAAAGCTAGCCGTACACATTAAGTAGCTGTGGCTGGACTATCCTTTGGCAGACAACTCCCCATACACATACATGTTCGGTTCAGCTGAGTGTTTGTGTTGTTAAGGCCTCTTATACCCACGACCGTATGCCCTCCGAGATATACGGTCCGTGAGCGGCCATATGTCCCGGAGTGGCATCATATGATGCTGTGCGCTCCCGTGCGTACGATCAATACCTCTCCGGGATATATGGCCGCTCACGACCGTATATCTCGGAGGCATACGGTCGTGGGTAAGAGGCCTAATGGGGAGAGAGGAGAAACCCGCTGACGACATGGTTTGTCTGATCGCTCTCCCCTCAGAGTAGGCGCTATACTTATTAGACTGTCAGCCCAACCCCTGTATTCTTGGCGACTTCGGACAACAAGACAGCGGCCTTTAAACTCCCATTAATTTGTGTGTGTGTTAAATCTCTTTTTATTATTCAATGATATCTGCAGGTCACAGATGACAAAATACAAAGAAAGTCATGATTAGGGATGAGTGCATGTGCAATTACTTTGTAGCCACCTGACAGTGTGGCCTAATGGATAAGGCGTCTGACTTCGGATCAGAAGATTGAGGGTTCGAGTCCCTTCATGGTCGTTTTTTTTTTTTTGTTTTTGTTTTCATGAATTTGAGTTCGGGTGGGCTCTTGCACAGTTTTGTTTTTTTTTGCCATTGTTTTCCGACAGTTTTTTGAGCCGAAGCAAAAAAGTGGGTTTGGATAGAACAAAAAATAAAATAAAAGGAGAGATTCATCAAAGATGGAGCTAGAACTGGCTTAGTTGTCCATAGCACCAATCAGATCCCACCTTTTATTTTTGGCAGCTCCTTTGGAAATTAAAAGGAGGAATCTAATTGGTTGCTATGGGCAACTAAGCCAGATCTACGTACACCAGTTTGATAAAACTCCCTCAAAGACTTGTACTTTTCCTCCTTCTGGATCCACTTCTAGCTTTAGCTTAAAAAACTGCCCACAAAAACCTACAATATTTTTGCTTTATGAGACGCACTTTTTCCCCCAAAAGTGTGTGGGGGGGGGGGGGAATGGCAGTGCGTCTTATAAAGCGAATACTAGTGAGCACTTCCATTATAAAAGCGCTCACTAGTATACAGTAGGTGCGGGGAGCGCTGTTGGTACTCACCCTCCTTGGTCTTCTTCCCTGGGGCTACGCTGCACTGTCCTGACTTACGTTGTCAGGCCATAAGTGCGCCGGAGAAGACAAGGGAGCGCGACTGCAGAGAAGACTTGCTGGACCTGGGGTGGAGCTGTGGAGCAGGAGAGTTAAATGAAGCTATTTAGTTAAGGTCTGATCTCACGTCTGTTAAGGGTCTGACATGGAGTTTGATCTGAGGTCTGATCGGGGGTCTGATCTGAGGTCTGATGGGGGTCTGATCTGAGGTCTGATGGGGGTCTGATCTGAGGGTCTGATCTGAAGTCTGATGGGTTCAGACATGAAGGTCTGATGGGGGTCTGATCTGAGGTCTGATGGGGTCTGATCTGAGGTCTGTTGGGGTCTGATCTGAGGTCTGATGGGGTCTGATGGGGGTCTGATCTGAAGTCTGATCTGAAGTCTGATGGGTTCAGACATGAAGGTCTGATGGGGGTCTGATCTGAGGTCTGATGGGGTCTGATCTGAGGTCTGTTGGGGGTCTGATCTGAGGTCTGATGGGGGGTCTGATCTGAGGTCTGATGGGGGTCTGATCTGAGGTCTGAATGGGGTCTGATCTGAAGTCTGATGGGTTCAGACATGAGGTCTGATGGGGGTCTGATCTGAGTTCCTGATATGGGGGGTCTGATCTGAGGATCTGATATGGGGGTCTGATCTGAGGATCTGATATGGGGGTCTGATAGGAGGATCTGATTGGAGGGATGATATTGGGGGCCTGATCTGAGGATTAGATATGAGGGTCTGATCTGAGGATCTGCTGAAAAATATTTTTTTCCTCCTCTAAAACACTGGGGTGTGTCTTATCTTATAAATCGAAAGAGTAACTAAACTTTTATAACAATTTTTTGTTGTTAAATGTTTCTAATATACTTTATTAATTTTCAGTTTTTACTGTACTTTTATATCCCTAAAGCGCACCATTCAGTGTGCGCTTAAAACTCAGCGCTGACAGCTCAGCGGTGTACGGAGTACTCATTTTATGAATGAGGCCGCAGCAGTGCAGGGAGTACTGACATTGCCTCTACTGCCCGTGCTCCCCGACAATTACTAACTCTTGGCATAGTACATGGGTACCCTGTGCCCATGTACTATGCCAGGATTAGCTGAGGCGGAATAGGGCATTCTAAATTAAAGGGCTTCTGTCACACCACTAAACTCTTTTTTTTTTGTGTACTTATAATCCTATACTGCGATATTGCCATACATTATGTTATTAATAATTTTTGTTCAGTAGATTTGGCAAAAAACTTACTTTTATGATATGCTAATTACCTGTCTACCAGCAAGTAGGGCGTCTACTTGCTGGTAGCAGCCGCAGAAAACCGCCCCCTCCTCTTGTTGATTGACAGGGCCAGCCGCGATCTCCTCCTCCGGCCAGCCCTGTCAGCATTTTAAAAATCGCGCGCCTGTGTTGATTCGGCGCAGGCGCTCTGAGATAAGGAGGTAAGCGTTGAAAAAGAGTTTTAAATTTGTGAGATGAACCCTTTAAGCTGAATCTGTGTATTTTCACAACAGAAATTAAGAACTTTGAACAAAAAGTTGAACAATCTGTAGTCTCCATAGGAATTGTTATTGAGTAGGTGATCCCCCCCCCCTCCCTTCTCCTTTGCAGCTAAAATAGTTCACTCTCTTTGAGTAAGGCTTTCTAGAAGATTTTGGAGTTTGTATGTGGGAATCTTTGCATATTTCATCCAGAAGAACATTTGTGGAGTCAGACACAGATGTTTGACGAGAGAGCCTGTCTCACAATCTCTGTTCTAGTTCATCCCAAGGATGTGGATGGGGTTGATGTCAGGGCTTCTGTGTCGCCAGCCAAGTTCTTCCACACCAAACTCGCCCAACCATGCCTTGCTTGTGCTCTGGGACAGGAAAGGGCCTTCTCCAAACTGTTTCCCACAAAGGTGGAAGCATACAATTGTTCAAATGTTTTGGTATGCTGAAGCATTAAAATTTCCCTTCACCTGAACTTAGGAGCCTGACCCCCCATCCCAATAGCATTATCTCTCCTCTCCTACCAAGCTTTACAGTTGGAAGATTGTTCTTCGGGCATCCGCTAACCCAGACATCAGACTGCCAGATTGAGAAGCATGATTGGTCACTCCCCAGAACATGTGTCCGTTCCTCCAGAGTCCAGTGATGCCGTGCTTTACACCACTCCATCCACTCTTGACATTGTGCTTGGATGCAACTGTTTGGCCATGGAAATGCCATGAAGCTCCCGGTAAAGCACAGGTTTTTCTACTGATGTTAATGCAGTGGAGGTTAGGATCTCTGCAGTTATGGAGCCATCAGAGCGTTGGTGAAGGGAACGAGTACTTGTCATTACACTGCAGCGCTGGCACGGAGCGCCCTCCTCCTCTTTAAACAGCTGGTCAGTGGGGGTGCTGGTGTCAGACCCCCGCCATCCAGATATTGATGACCTATCCTGGGGATAGGTCATCAATATATATGGCCTGCACAACCCCTTTAACATATGTTGACCATTTTTGGAAAGTTTGTTTAGAGGGGGGCTGTCCAGCACCTATTCACCTCATGGTTCTCCCTTAGATCTCTGTTTCCTGGTCCATCTTGGCACACCATGAATTACAGCTTAGATAATCACCGGGGTTTTTGCTGCCTGTATCTGCTCATTTACATGATGGGTCCACTAGCCGTTCAGCGCCTGTGTGGTATTATAGGCGACTAGGAACAGCCAGAGGAAGTCACGCCACCATCTTGCAGCCCAGGACATGGACAGGCCTTCATTAGGACAACTGTGGGACAGTATAGTCATGTATGGAGCAGACATTACTGTATACAGTATAACCTGGGAAATTGGCCAACCCCTGGGGATGGTGTAAGACTAAGGGTACTTTCACACTAGCGTTTTTCTTTCCGGCATAGAGTTCCGTCACAGGGGGCTTTATACCGGAAAATAACTGATCAGGTCTGTATCAGAATAGTGTATAACTGTTTATTCATGAGAGGGTCGACCTTGGTTGCAAAATGTTGCAGACGTTTTCTTAGTATTCTTATCTGTACTGTAAAACACTGGCTGCGCAGCTCTGGGCGTAACTGGTTTCTATCAGAACTTACAGCACGTAGTCGCCAGCTGTTCTTAGTTTCCAAGTACTGTCTCTGGTTGGAAGAATAATACTTGGAAGTTTTTGCCCCTTAAGGTGGCCATACACATGAGACTAAAGTCGGCTGGAATGGCAGCCATTCTATCAGACTGTTATTTGAAAAATTTGGCGCAAATGATTGTTCTTATGGCCGATGGCAGTCCCTTGTCTGCCGAAAATGTAATCCGCCACGATGGAGAACTGTTCATCGGTTGAAACTGAATGTTAAAGGCATGATCGCTAAATTCAGCCGATCACTTTCCATTGTGCTCAGTACCAGGCAGTTAGTTTTTCTAAAAAACGGAATCCCTGGTCGTCCAGTTTAGTTGGTGGAATCGTTTGTATGAACGACCCTATGAAAAACTGATCGGCCAATCAGTTTCTCAAATGTATGGACAGCTTAAAGGGGTTGTCTACTTTTTACTGTTGTTTGCCTAACCTCAGGATAGGTCATCAGTATGAGATCAAGTGAATGGGTCCGCGTCCGTGATGCGGGGTGCACACTGCTAGTGCATGAGTCCTTAGGGTCTATTCACACGTCTGCAAAATGGGTCCGCATCCGTGATGTGGGGTGCACACGGCCGGTGCACGAGCCCTTAAGGTCAAGTTAACAAACCAAATCTTTGCCTTTTGCGTGGACTGAGTGCTATTTCATATTCCCACGTACGTTTGTAGAACTTTGTCAGCCAAGCACCAGCTGGGCATCATTCCATTAACTGCTGACCATTCTCTGGATATCTCCTCATATTTAATGTATTCTGAGATACTTTTATAAATCTTGGTTACATAACTCTAGAAATATGGTATATCTCAGAGTGTAGATTGTCTCATGGAATTTGTTTATTAGAGTTAAAATTAGTAAGGAAAGAAGCAGTAGTTCATTAGATCATCATGTATGTGATTATAGTACATATGTCCACATAATGATCTTTCAAAAATGTTTCTTCCGGCATTGAAAAATGTATTGTCAGAAGTGGGATTTGAACCCACGCCTCCATTCGGAGACCAGAACACCCAGGGTAGGGAAGAGTTGCCTCTTGAGTCTGGCGCCTTAGACCGCTCGGCCATCCTGACAGGTATGTTGTCATCAACCTTACCCAGACCACAGATTTAGAGAAATTATTTTAGCCTGATAAGGGGTGTGGCCTGACTCAAACTGAGCCAACCAATAGACAAGGCCTACGTTGTCAGGCCATAATGTGCGCCGGAGAAGACAAGGGAGCACGACTGCAGAAAAGACTGCCGGACCTGGGGTGGAGCTGTGGAGCAGGAGAGTTAAATGAAGCTATTTATTTTAAGGTCTGATCTGACGTCTGGTAGGGGTCTGAGATGGAGGTTTGATCTGAGGTCTGATGGGGGTTTGATCGGAGGTCTGTCGGGGGTCTGATCTGAGGTCTGAAGGGGGTCTGATGGGTTCAGACATGAAGGTCTGATGGGGGTCTGATGGGTTCAGACATGAAGGTCTGATCTGAGTTCCTGATATGGGGGTCTGATGTGAGGTCCTGACATGGGGGTCTGATAGGAGGATATGATTTGAGGGATGATATTGGGGGCCTTATCTGAGGATTTGATATGAGGGTCTGATCTGAGGATCTGATATGAGATCTGCTGAAAAATATTTTTTTTCTTATTTTCCTCCTCTAAAACCTGGGGTATGTCTTATCTTATAAATCGAAAGAGTAACTAAACTTTTAAAATAATTTTTAATATGTTGTTCCTAATTCCCTAAATAAAATTTTTCTAATATACTTTATTAATTTTCAGTTTTTACTGTACTTTTATATCCCTAAGGTGCACCATTTAGTGTGCGGTTAAAACTCTGCACAACAGAATTAAGAACTTTGAACAAAAAGTTGAACAATCGGTAGTCTCCATAGGAATTGTTATTGAGTAGGTGATCCCCCCCCCCCCTGCCCTTCTCCTTTGTAGCTAAAATAGTTCACTCTTTGAGTAAGGCTTTCTAGAAGATTTTGGAGTTTGTATGTGGGAATCTTTGCATATTCATCCAGAAGAACATTTGTGGAGTCAGACACAGATGTTTGACGAGAGAGCCTGTCTCACAATCTCTGTTCTAGTTCATCCCAAGGATGTTGGATGGGGTTGATGTCAGGGCTCTGTGTGGCCAACCAAGTTCTTCCACACCAAACTCGCCCAACCATGCCTTGCTTTGTGCTCTGGGACAGAAAAGGGCCTTCTCCAAACTGTTCCCACAAAGGTGGAAGCATACAATTGTCCAAAATGTTTTGGTATGCTGAAGCATTAAAATTTCCCTTCACTGGAGCTTAGGAGCCTGACCCCCCATCCCAATAGCATTATCTCTCCTCTCCTACCAAGCTTTACAGTTGGAACATTGTTCTTCGGGCATCCGCTAACCCAGACATCAGACTGCCAGATTGAGAAGCATGATTGGTCACTCGCCAGAACATGTGTCCGTTCCTCCAGAGTCCAGTGATGCCGTGCTTTACACCACTCCATCCCACTCTTGACATTGTGCTTGGATGCAACTGTTTGGCCATGGAAATGCCATGAAGCTCCCGGTAAAGCACAGGTTTTTCTACTGATGTTAATGCCAGTGGAGGTTAGGATCTCTGCAGTTATGGAGCCATCAGAGCGTTGGTGAAGGGAACGAGTACTTGTCATTACACTGCAGCGCTGGCACGGAGCACCTCCTCCTCTTTAAACAGCTGGTCAGTGGGGGTGCTGGGTGTCAGACCCCCGCCATCCAGATATTGATGACCTATCCTGGGGATAGGTCATCAATATATATGGCCTGCACAACCCTTTATCATATGTTGACCATTTTGGAAAGTTTGTTTAGAGGGGGCTGTCCAGCACCTATTCACCTCATGGTCCCCCCTTAGATCTCTGTTTCCTGGTCCATCTTGGCACACCATGAATTACAGCTTAGATAATCACCGGGGTTTTTGCTGCCTGTATCTGCTCATTTACATGACGGGTCCACTAGCCGTTCAGCGCCTGTGTGGAATTATAGGCGACTAGGAACAGCCAGAGGAAGTCGCGCCACCATCTTGCAGCCCATGGACATGGTCAGGCCTTCATTAGGACAACTGTGGGACAGTATAGTCATGTATGGAGCAGACATTACTGTATATAACCTGGGAAATTGGCCAACCCCTGGGATGGTGTAAGACTAACACCTTACCGTTTGGTGACATTTGGTGCATCACAGAAATATGCCCCTGATAGTTTATTAAAAGTGAAGATTTTTTTTTTTTTAATTGTTGTTTAGGGCATGGTATGGCATTATTTTGCTAAGATCCTAAAAAACTGCCTTTAGACTCAGTTCAGTCCTTCCATAGACAAGGATATTGGTCTGCATCAGAATAGTGTATAATTGGATATCTCCTCAATATAATGTATTCTGAGATACTTTTATAAATCTTGGTTACATAACTCTAGAAATATGGTATATCTCAGAGTGTAGATTGTCTCATGGAATTAGTTTATTAGAGTTAAAATTAGTAAGGAAAGAAGCAGTAGTTCATTAGATCATCATGTATGTGATTATAGTACATATGTCCATATAATGATCTTTCAAAAATGTTTCTTCCAACATTGAAAAATGTATTGTCAGAAGTGGGATTTGAACCCACGCCTCCATTCGGAGACCAGAACACCCATGGGTAAGGAAGAGTTGCCTCTTGAGTCTGGCGCCTTAGACCGCTCGGCCATCCTGACAGGTATGTTACCATCAGCCTTACCCAGACCACAGATTTAGAGAAATTATTTTAGCCTGATAAGGGGTGTGGCCTGACTCAAACTGAGCCAACCAATAGACAAGGCCTACGTTGTCAGGCCATAATGTGCGCCGGAGAAGACAAGGGAGCAAGACTGCCGGACCTGGGGTGGAGCTGTGGAGCAGGAGAGTTAAATTAAGCTATTTATTTTAGAGTCTGAGATGGAGGTTTGATCTGAGGTCTGATGGGGGTTTGCTTTGAGGTCTGATGGGGGTTTGATCGGAGGTCTGTTGGAGGTCTGATGTGGGGTCTGATCTGAGGTCTGAATGGGGTCTGATATGAGGTCTGATGGGTTCAGACATGAAGGTCTGATGGGGGTCTGATCTGAGTTCCTGATATGGGGGTCTGATCTGAGGTCCTGATATGGGGGTCTGATAGGAGGATCTGATTTGAGGGATGATATTGGGGTCCTGATCTGAGGATTTGATATGAGGGTCTGATCTGAGGATCTGATATGACAGGGGTGGCCAACCTGTGGCTCTTGAGCCGCATGCGGCTCTTTGCTTCTTCAAGTGTGGCTCTAGCTGTGGAGCCGGGGAGCAGTCAGGCCGGCTCACTCTCCACCCCATGCTCAGTTCTCTTTTCCTGATCGGGCACTGTTGCTACTTTGCAGCTCCAGCTCACTCTCCACTATGTTCTGATTCACACAGTGTGAGAACGTAGTACGTGGAGACACGCACTATGACCTGACATTGTGCTCATCAGGTCACAATGGAGAGCGTGTTAGACCTGCAGAGTAGCAGGTGCCTGATCAGGAGAGGGAAGAGATTTTTTTTAATTATAGAACTGAGCATGGGGGTTTGATCTAAGCATGGGAGGTTCTGATCTGAGCATGGGGGATGTCCTGATCTGGGATCTGGGGGTCTGATCTGAGCAATGGGGGTCTGATCTGAGCATGGGGGTTCAGATTTGATCATGGGGGGCAGATCTGAGCATGGGGGGTCTTGTTTGAGCATGGGTTGGTCAGGTCTGAGCATGGGTTGGTCAGGTCTGAGAAGGGGGAGATATGAGCATGGGGGAAGATCTGAGCATTGGGGGGGAGATCTGAGCACTGAGGGTCTGACACTGGGAGTCTGATTTGTGTTGTCTGATCCAACCACTGGGGTTCTTATTTTGGGGGTCTGATTTGGAGGTCTGATGAGGTTTGGGGATCTTATTTTAGGTCAGATGAGGATTGGGGATCTGATTTAGGAGTCTGATCTGAGGTCTGATGAAATATATATTTTTAATTTTTTTTCTCTGCTAATGAAAAATAAGAAAATAATATATTTATCAGACCTCAAATCAGATGAAAAAATCTTTTTTTCTCTTATTTTTCTTTGTTAAAACCTAGGTGCATCTTGTAGGGCGCAAAATACAGTGAATCGTGTGTAAATGTATAGCTTGTGGCTCCTGATATTTTTTTTGGGGGGGCTCTTTGTGTCTGTAAGGTTGGCCACCCCTGTGATATGAGATCTGCTGAAAAATATTTTTTTTCTTATTTTCCTCCTCTAAAACCTGGGGTGTGTCTTATCTTATAAATCGAAAGAGTAACTAAACTTTTATAATAATTTTTAATATGTTGTTCCTAATTCCCTAAATAAAATTTTCTAATATACTTTATTAATTTTCTGTTTTTACTGTACTTTTATATCCCTAAAGTGCACCATTTAGTGTGCGCTTAAAACTCTGCACAACAGAATTAAGAACTTTGTACAAAAAGTTGAACAATCTTTAGTCTCCATAGGAATTGTTATTGAGTAGGTGATCCCCCCCCCCCCCCCTGCCCTTCTCCTTTGCAGCTAAAATAGTTCACTCTCTTTGAGTAAGGCTTTCTAGAAGATTTTGGAGTTTGTATGTGGGAATCTTTGCATATTCATCCAGAAGAACATTTGTGGAGTCAGACACAGATGTTTGACGAGAGAGCCTGTCTCACAATCTCTGTTCTAGTTCTTCCCAAGGATGTTGGATGGGGTTGATGTCAGGGCTCTGTGTGGCCAGCCAAGTTCTTCCACACCAAACTTGCCCAACCATGCCTTGCTTTGTGCTCTGGGACAGAAAAGGGCCTTCTCCAAACTGTTCCCACAAAGGTGGAAGCATACAATTGTCCAAAATGTTTTGGTATGCTGAAGCATTAAAATTTCCCTTCACTGGAACTTAGGAGCCTGACCCCCCATCCCAATAGCATTATCTCTCCTCTCCTACCAAGCTTTACAGTTGGGCAGGCATTGTTCTTCGGGCATCCGCTAACCCAGACATCAGACTGCCAGATTGAGAAGCATGATTGGTCACTCCACAGAACATGTGTCCATTCCTCCAGAGTCCAGTGATGCCGTGCTTTACACCACTCCATCCCACTCTTGACATTGTGCTTGGATGCAACTGTTTGGCCATGGAAATGCCATGAAGCTCCGGGTAAAGCACAGGTTTTTCTACTGATGTTAATGCCAGTGGAGGTTAGGATCTCTGCAGTTATGGAGCCGTCAGAGCGTTGGTGAAGGGAACGAGTACTTGTCATTACACTGCAGCGCTGGCGCGGAGCGCCTCCTCCTCTTTAAGCAGCTGGTCAGTGGGGGTGCTGGGTGTCAGACCCCCGCCATCCAGATATTGATGACCTATCCTGGGGATAGGTAATCAATATATATGGCCTGCACAACCTCTTTAACATATGTTGCCGATTTTGGAAAGTTTGTTTAGAGGGGGCTGTCCAGCACCTATTCACCTCATGGTTCCCCCTTAGATCTCTGTTTCCTGGTCCATCTTGGCTCACCATGAATTACAGCTTAGATAATCACCGGGGGTTTTGCTGCCTGTATCTGCTCATTTACATGACGGGTCCACTAGCCGTTCAGTGCCTGTGTGGAATTATAGGCGACTAGGAACAACCAGAGGAAGTCGCGCCACCATCTTGCAGCCCATGGACATGGACAGGCCTTCATTAGGACAACTGTGGGACAGTATAGTCATGTATGGAGCAGACATTACTGTATATAACCTGGGAAATTGGCCAACCCCTGGGGATGGTGTAAGACTAACACCTTACCATTTGGTGCATCACAGAAATATGCCCCTGATAGTTTAATAAAAGTGAAGTTTTTAAAAAAAAAAAATTTGTTTAGGGCATGGTATGGCATTATTTTGCTAAGATCCTAAAAAACTGCCTTTAGAGTCAGTTCAGTCCTTCCATAGACAAGGCTTTCGGTCTGTATCAGAATAGTGTATAATTGGATATCTCCTCAATATAATGTATTCTGAGATACTTTTATAAATCTTGGTTACATAACTCTAGAAATATGGTATATCTCAGAGTGTAGATTGTCTCATGGAATTAGTTTATAAAAGTTAAAATTAGTAAGGAAAGAAGCAGTAGTTCATTAGATCATCATGTATGTGATTATAGTACATATGTCCATATAATGATCTTTCAAAAATGTTTCTTCCGACATTGAAAAATGTATTGTCAGAAGTGGGATTTGAACCCACGCCTCCATTCGGAGACCAGAACACCCATGGGTAAGGAAGAGTTGCATCTTGAGTCTGGCGCCTTAGACCGCTCGGCCATCCTGACAGGTATGTTACCATCAGCCTTACCCAGACCACAGATTTAGAGAAATTATTTGTCACGGCTGTATGTGAGCAACTAGAGCATACACAGAAAATAGAGCCACTGACCGGACCCAACCTAGGGAGGATAAAGGGTGACCCCTGTCAGACCCTCAAAGCTTTCCCTACGCTGCTAAGCACATACCCGGATCCTTATGGTGGAACGAGGCATGCCCGCGTACCTAAGACTGATGACCACTGTAACCCCTACAATAGTGGAAGGGGCACGGCCACCGGTGCCCTGCTCAGTATATGGAGGGAACCGTGGTCGCCTCGGATCCGGTCAGAAAACAAACAGATACACTACAATGTCTGCACACTTAGCTGAAGGGGCTGCAGCCGCAGAGAAGACGGATCCAAAGACAGGTGGCAATATCCGGAGTACTTGCAGCAGCAGAACACAGGTCCAGTGAAATGATAGCTAACAAGTGAAGATACTCAAGCAAGAGCTACAACTCAAATGAGAAATATAATCCACACTCTACAAAAGGAGGAGGGGTGATTTAAAGACAGAGAAATCAAACATAGGAGAAACAGCTGAGAGGAAGGAAACAGAAAGTAATGACCTCATCTCAGGGGCGGAGAAACAGAGCAGTGAGAACTCCTCCAAGCTCTGGTAGTGACATCATCACAGGGGTGGAGAAACAGAGCTGTGAGAACGTCTCAAAGCTCTGGTAGTGACAGTACCCCCCCCTCTACGGGTGGACTCCGGACACCCAGGACCCACCTTCTCAGGATGAGCCCTATGAAATGCCCTGATGAGGCGAGTGGCTTTAATGTCCGACACCGGAACCCACATCCTCTCCTCAGGACCATAACCCTTCCAATGAACGAGGTACTGAAGAGAACCGCGGACAATGCGAGAGTCCACAATTCTGGAAACCTCAAACTCCAGATTGCCATCAACCAAAATCGGAGGAGGAGGCAAAGAGGAGGGTACCGTGGGCTGGACATATGTTTTTAAGAGAGATCTGTGAAATACATTATGTATCTTCCAAACCCGTGGAAGATCAAGATGGAAGGCAACAGGATTGATGACTGACAAGATTTTATAAGGCCCAATAAACTTGGGACCCAATTTCCAGGAGGGAACCTTCAGTTTAATATTTCTTGTAGACAACCACACCAGATCACCCACATTCAGGTCCGGACCAGGCACACGTCTCTTATCAGCCACACGCTTATACTTCTCACTCATCTTTCTAAGATTACTCTGAATCTTTTGCCAAATGGTAGACAAAGACGAGGAAAATCTCTCCTCCTCAGGTAAACCAGAAGGAGCCCCTCCCGAGAATGTCCCAAACTGCGGATGGAACCCATATGCACCAAAGAATGGTGACTTATCAGAAGATTCCTGACGACGGTTGTTCAGAGCAAACTCAGCAAGAGGGAGAAATGAACACCAATCCTCCTGGTTCTCTGCCACAAAACAGCGCAAATATGTCTCCAGATTCTGATTGAGGCGCTCAGTCTGACCATTCGACTGGGGGTGAAAAGCAGAAGAGAAGGACAGCCGAACCCCCAGGCGAGAACAAAAAGCCTTCCAGAATCTGGACACAAACTGCGTGCCTCTATCGGAAACAATATCAGAGGGAATGCCATGCAATTTAACAATATGGTCGACAAAAGCTTGCGCCAACGTTTTAGCATTGGGTAAACCAGGGAAAGGTACGAAATGAGCCATCTTGCTAAAACGGTCCACCACCACCAGGATCACCGACTTCCCTGAGGAACGAGGAAGATCCGTGATAAAGTCCATGGACAGGTGTGTCCAAGGACGGGAAGGTATGGGTAAGGGAACCTGAAGGCCGTGAACGAGGGACCTTAGCGCGAGCGCACGTCTCACAAGCAGCCACAAAACCCTCCACCGACTTACGAAGAGCCGGCCACCAAAATCTCCAAGCAATGAGATCTACCGTGGCTCTACTCCCGGGGTGACCAGCAAGAACAGTATCATGATGCTCCTTGAAGAGTTTGTGACGTAGCTCAGGAGGCACAAACAACTTCCCAGAAGGACAACGGGCAGGTGCCTCAGTCTGGGCAGCCTGGACCTCGGCCTCCAAATCAGAATATAGAGCAGAAACAACTACCCCCTCCGCCAAAATGGGACCCGGGTCCTCAGAGTTTCCTCCTCCCGGAAAACAGCGAGAGAGAGCATCAGCCTTCACATTTTTGATCCCAGGGCGGAATGTAACGACAAAATTGAATCTGGAGAAGAACAGAGATCATCTGGCCTGTCTCGGATTCATACGCCTGGCCGACTCCAAGTATGCCAGATTCTTATGGTCGGTAAAAACGGTGATAGGGTGCCTGGCCCCCTCCAACCAATGGCGCCATTCCTCGAAAGCCAACTTGATGGCCAACAACTCCCTATCTCCCACATCATAGTTTTTCTCTGCCGGGGAGAGTTTTTTAGAGAAAAAGGCACAGGGTCGCCATTTGGCAGGAGAAGGGCCCTGGGACAAAACCGCACCCACACCCACCTCGGAAGCATCCACCTCAACAATAAAAGGTAAGGAAACATCGGGATGCACCAAGACGGGAGCAGACGCAAAACTCTCTTTAATCTTAGAAAAAGCTGCAAGCGCCTCCTCCGACCAAGAGGAAAAATCCGCCCCCTTTTTTGTCATGTCAGTGAGGGGTTTGACAACAGAGGAATAATTCAAAATGAACTTTCTGTAATAGTTCGCAAAACCCAAAAAGCGCATCAATGCCTTCTGGTTCTCAGGAAGCTCCCACTCAAGTACAGCACAGACCTTCTCCGGATCCATACGAAAACCAGAAGCAGAGAGGAGAAAACCCAGAAATTGAATCTCTGATACCATAAAAACACATTTCTCCAGCTTGGCGTACAATTAATTTTCCCGCAGAATCTGCAGAACCTGAAAAAGATTATCCTGATGGGTCTGAACATCAGGGGAAAAAATCTAAATATCATCAAGATACACCAATACAAATTTCCCCATTAAATGGTAGAAAATACTGTTAACAAAATGCTGAAAGACGGCCGGAGCATTCATCAGGCCGAAAGGCATAACGAGATTCTCGAAATGCCCGTTAGGGGTATTAAAGGCCGTTTTCCATTCATCCCCCTCTCTGACCCTGACCAGGTTGTACGCGCCTCTCAAATCCAATTTGGAAAAAACCTTGGCCCCAACAATTTGGTTGAAGAGGTCCGGGATCAGAGGAAGAGGATAGGGATCGCGAATCGTGATACGGTTCAGCTCCCTAAAATCTAGGCAAGGTCTCAGAGAGCCATCTTTCTTTTTAACAAAAAAAAAACCCAGCGGCAACAGGTGATTTTGAGGGACGAATATGCCCCTTATCGAGACTCTCGGAGATATAGGTTCGCATTGCGATTCTTTCCGGTTGTGAGACATTGTAGAGGCGTGCTTTTGGCAGCTTGGCGCCAGGAATGAGGTTAATGGGACAGTCAAACTCCCGGTGAGGAGGTAGCTCCTGAACACCGCTCTCGGAAAACACGTCCGAGAAATCAGAGAGAAATTATGGCACAGTTTTAGTAGACACCTCTGCAAAAGTCGCTGTGAGACAATTCTCTCTACAAAAGTCACTCCACTCATTTATTTGCCTTCCTTGCCAATCAATAGTGGGGTTATGTCTAGTAAGCCAGGGTAACCCCAAAACTAGAGGAGAAGGCAATCCGTTAAGGACAAAACAAGATATATCCTCCACATGAGTGTCACCCACAGCCAACCGGATATTGTGAACAATGCCCTTCAGAGATCTCTGTGAGAGTGGAGCAGAGTCAATAGCAAAAACAGGTATATCCTTTTCTAATGTACAAACCTGAAAACCATGCATGGCTACAAATTGAGTGTCAATAAGATTGACGGCCGCTCCACTATCGACAAAAATCTCACAAGAAATGACTTTGTTCTCTAGCGCCACCCTGGCAGACAGGAGAAAACAGGAACTGCAGGTCAGAGGAAAAGCATCAATTCCTACATCAACTTTGCCCAAAGTAGCAGAGTATGATGATTTACCTTTTGAGGTTTTTCTCTTATTATCGCTCTTAGTACAGTTCAAGAATCTCCTAGACCGACAAACATTTACCAAATGACCTATGCCCCCACAACAAAAACACACCATACTCTGAGAACTAAATCCTCTTTTATCAGGGGCAAGTCGACCTAGCTGCATGGGCTCCTCCTCAGAGGGGACCGAGACAGGATGAGGCCCTTGCACACTGAATGAGTCCGCACCACTGCCCCTAGACTGACAATGGCTGGACAGAGAGGTCTCGTTTCTTTCTCTTAGACGCCTGTCAAGGCGCACCGCCAATGACATGGCAGACTCTAAGGACGTTGGTCTCTCATGGAAAGCAAACGCATCTTTCAATCTCTCTGAGAGACCATGACAGAACTGACTCCGGAGTGCAGCATCATTCCAACCCGAATCAGCTGCCCATCTCCGAAATTCAGAACAATAAAGCTCCGCAGACAGTTTGTTCTGGCATAAAAAACGTAAGTTAGATTCGGCCAGCGCAACACGATCCATCATATATCTGCCCCAGGGCCACAAAAAATCTTTCCACGGATCGAAGGGAGGGATCCCCTGATGGCAGCGAAAAAGCCCAAGTCTGAGCATTACCCCTGAGCAGGGAGATGGCAATCCTCACCCTCTGCTCTTCATTACCAGAGGAATGGGGACACAAGCAAAAATGGAGTTTGCATGCCTCTCTGAAGCGAACAAAATTCTCACTGCCCCCGGAGAACGTTTCCGGAAGTGAGACCTTTGGCTCGCAACAGACTCCATGGGCCGGAGCAGAGCCCAATGCTTGAAGCTGAGTCATAGATTGACGGAGATCCGCTACCTCCAAAAAAAGACCCTGCATGCGGTCAACCAGGCCAGAAAGCGGATCCATGTAAAAAAAGACGGTTTTGGTGGATTATAATGTCACGGCTGTATGTGAGCAACTAGAGCATACACAGAAAATAGAGCCACTGACCGGACCCAACCTAGGGAGGATAAAGGGTGACCCCTGTCAGACCCTCAAAGCTTTCCCTACGCTGCTAAGCACATACCCGGATCCTTATGGTGGAACGAGGCATGCCCGCGTACCTAAGACTGATGACCACTGTAACCCCTACAATAGTGGAAGGGGCACGGCCACCGGTGCCCTGCTCAGTATATGGAGGGAACCGTGGTCGCCTCGGATCCGGTCAGAAAACAAACAGATACACTACAATGTCTGCACACTTAGCTGAAGGGGCTGCAGCCGCAGAGAAGACGGATCCAAAGACAGGTGGCAATATCCGGAGTACTTGCAGCAGCAGAACACAGGTCCAGTGAAATGATAGCAAACAAGTGAAGATACTCAAGCAAGAGCTACAACTCAAATGAGAAATATAATCCACACTCTACAAAAGGAGGAGGGGTGATTTAAAGACAGAGAAATCAAACATAGGAGAAACAGCTGAGAGGAAGGAAACAGAAAGTAATGACCTCATCTCAGGGGCGGAGAAACAGAGCAGTGAGAACTCCTCCAAGCTCTGGTAGTGACATCATCACAGGGGTGGAGAAACAGAGCTGTGAGAACGTCTCAAAGCTCTGGTAGTGACATTATTTTAGCCTGATAAGGGGTGTGGCCTGACTCAAACTGAGCCAACCAATAGACAAGGCCTACGTTGTCAGGCCATAATGTGCGCCGGAGAAGATAAGGGAGCACGACTGCAGAGAAGACTGCCGGACCTGGGGTGGAGCTGTGGAGCAGGAGAGTTAAATGAAGCTATTTATTTTAAGGTCTGATCTGACGTCTGGTAGGAGTCTGAGATGGAGGTTTGATGTGAGGTCTGATGGGGGTTTGATCTGAGGTCTGATGGGGGTTTGCTTTGAGGTCTGATGGGGGTTTGATCTAAGGTCTGATGGGGGTTTGATCGGAGGTCTGTTGAGGGTCGGATGTGGGGTCTGATCTGAGGTCTGATGTGTTCAGACATGAAGGTCTGATGGGGGTCTGATCTGAGTTCCTGATATGGGGGTCTGATCTGAGGTCCTGATATGGGGGTCTGATAGGAGGATCTGATTTGAGGGATGATATTGGGGGCCTGATCTGAGGATTTGATATGAGGGTCTGATATGAGATCTGCTGAAAAAAATTTTTTTTCTTATTTTCCTCCTCTAAAACCTGGGGTGTGTCTTATCTTATAAATCAAAAGAGTAACTAAACTTTTATAATAATTTTTAATGTGGTTCCTAATTCCATAATTAAAAATTTTCTAATATACTTTATTAATTTTCTGTTTTTACTGTACTTTTATATCCCTAAAGCGCAGGGAGTCTGTCACCAGCATTTCACTTTTTTAACCCTTCCCACAGCTCCCTAGCATGCTTACAGTTAATAAAAACGTTACCTCTGGCATCAATCCTGGACTTATAGAACCCTCAAAAACGATCTTTATAAGATATGCAAATGAGGGCTCGCAAGTGCCCAGGGCGACATTACTCTCTTAGGTGCCCTGCTTGCTCAGCCTTCTCATTGCGTCCCCCCGCCCCTTCCTACCCTCTGCCCGCCCATCATTTCCCTCTGATCGCCTTTGTACAAACTTGTTATGCTGCCGATATCCCGCGCCGGCGCACTCATTCCTTTGGCCGGCGCATGCGCACTGCGATGCCCATTACTTGTACGGCATCACAGTAACTATTGCGCATGCGCCGGCCAAAGGAATGAGTTTACAGTTGGAACATTTTTCTTCGGGCATCCACTAACCCAGACATCAGACTGCCAGATTGAGAAGCATAATTGGTCACTCCACAGAACATGTGTCCGTTCCTCCAGAGTCCAGTGATGCCGTGCTTTACACCACTCCATCCCACTCTTGACATTGTGCTTGGATGCAACTGTTTGGCCATGGAAATGCCATGAAGCTCCCGGTAAAGCACAGGTTTTTCTACTGATGTTAATGCCAGTGGAGGTTAGGATCTCTGCAGTTATGGAGCCGTCAGAGCGTTGGTGAAGGGAACGAGTACTTGTCATTACACTGCAGCGCTGGCACGGAGCACCTCCTCCTCTTTAAACAGCTGGTCAGTGGGGGTGCTGGGTGTCAGACCCCCGCCATCCAGATATTGATGACCTATCCTGGGGATAGGTCATCAATATATATGGCCTGCACAACCCCTTTAACATATGTTGACCATTTTGGAAAGTTTGTTTAGAGGGGGCTGTCCAGCACCTATTCACTTCATGGTTCCCCCTTAGATCTCTGTTTCCTGGTCCATCTTGGCACACCATGAATTACAGCTTAGATAATCACCGGGGGTTTTGCTGCCTGTATCTGCTCATTTACATGACGGGTCCACTAGCCGTTCAGCACCTGTGTGGTATTATAGGCGACTAGGAACAGCCAGAGGAAGTCGCGCCACCATCTTGCAGCTCATGGATATGGTCAGGCCTTCATTAGGACAACTGTGGGACAGTATAGTCATGTATGGAGCAGACATTATTGTATATAACTTGGGAAATTGGCCAACCCCTGGGGATGGTGTAAGACTAACACCTTACTGTTTGGTGACATTTGGTGCATCACAGAAATATGCCCCTGATAGTTTATTAAAAGTGAATTTTTTTATTTATTTTTTATTGTTGTTTAGGGCATGGTATGGCATTATTTTGCTAAGATCCTAAAAAACTGCCTTTAGAGTCAGTTCAGTCCTTCCATAGACAAGGATATTGGTCTGTATCAGAATAGTGTATAATTGGAGATTTTCCTAGCTATTGTAACGGAAAATATAGATTTTATTGAAGACAGGAGGCGAGCATTGTCCATAACTTTCTTTACTACTCCCATTAGCAGCAAGAATAAGTATTATAACAGGTGAAAAGAGTTTTTTCAAAACAGATACTAAATATGTAAATGAGGAAGTCCAGATAGCCAATCAGTGATCTTCTTAGTGTATAAGAGGTGATGATGGTATAGATTCTGCCTCTTTCTTGATGGTGACTCGAGATGAAGTAACTTGAATTAGATGGATCTTGAGTATAAAAGGAATGTAGAGTAGATCTAGAGGAAACAAATCCGGAATAACAGGAACATTCGATGATGGCTGGAGGATTGAAGAATCGAGGATATTCTAGTATGCTATGGAAACAGAAAATGTATATACGATTAGGGTTGGGTTAATAGGGGGGGGGACAATGCTCGCCTCCTGTCTTCAATAAAATCTATATTTTCCGTTACAATAGCTAGGAAAATCTCCAATTTTATTGCGACAGGAGGCTCCCATTGTGCAAGTTTAAAGCTAAATGTATGTCCAAAGTCACAAGTGTAATTTATATGATAGACATGGATACATGAGAGTCAGGTTTGAAATAAAATGTTTTAAAAGTGGATTCTGAAGACCAATCCGCGGCCTTCAAAATCTCAGAGAGGGAAGCTCCTTTTTGGAATGCTTTAGTAGAAACCGCTCCTCGAAGAGAGTGTGGGCCAAAGATTGCTGTATTAATTCCTGCCATTTGCATGGTAAGTTTAATCCATCTTGCTAATGTAGGGGAAGATACTGGAAGATGTGGTTTGCGAAAAGAAATAAGGAGTTGGGAGGATTGAGGAGAGCGTAAAGATTGGGTCATGGATTCGTATGTTTTTAAACAACGTACAATGCATAGTTTATTGTTAGAAGGGAAAGCCGGGTAGGAAACCATATGTAGATTGGTTTTGGTTCTTCTGGTGATTTGGAAGGTTACACCGTTAGGAGTGAAGAATCTGTGAGAAATGTCTAAATGCCAAGTGGAGTGGTATCTAGGTTTTGGGGGGTTTCTAAAGCGAATACCTTTCATAAGTCTACAAACCATGGGATGTTTGCCAACGGGGATGGAGTTAACAGGAGCATGTTCAGATGATATTGCGGAACGATAAAGGTTTATGGTCCTATAAGCTT
This sequence comes from Bufo bufo, assembly GCF_905171765.1. NCBI lineage: Eukaryota > Metazoa > Chordata > Amphibia > Anura > Bufonidae > Bufo > Bufo bufo. The sequence goes on along the minus strand of NC_053396.1, from coordinate 211,574,674 downwards.
TCCCCATATTAAGAGATTCAGAAAGAAAATGTAATATGTGGGTAATAGGTGCATGAATGGGATCCAGGTTCCGTTGAGTGCACCAATGAAGCCAAATTTTCCAGGCTGATCTATAAGCCTTTTTGGTACCCGGGGCCCATGCGTCAGAGAGAATGTCAATAGCAGATTGTGAAAGGTCGAGATCGATTGTTTGTTGCCTGAAATCAACCAAGCTATTAGTGTTAAGTGTCCCGATAGGATTAGAGGGTGTAGGTGTCCCGAAGGGTCTCTATCGTCAGACTGAGTAGTGTGGGAAACCATGTTTGAGACGGCTACCATGGGGTGATGATCACTAGTGTGGATTTCTGAGCGATTGTCTGAAGTAGAACTCTGGAGATTAGTGGGGGGAAAAGCGTAAAGGCGTCCTTGTGGCCAAATTTGGCGGAGAGCATCTATGGCTAAGGCTTCTGGATCCGGACGCCAACTGAAGAAGGTGGGAAGTTGGGTGTTTGGTCGTGATGCAAATAGATCTATGAGGAGGGGACCCCATAGATTGTTGATCTGTTTGAAGATGAAAGGGTTCAATTGCCAATCGCTGGAATCCGAAAGGTATCGGGAATTCCAATCGGCAACTGAGTTTATTAGACCTGGAAGGTATTCTGCTTTTAAGGTGATATCCCTGTCTAGACAGAAGTGACAAAATTCTTTGGCAATGTCGGTTAGAATCTTGGAGGTAGTGCCCCCGAAACGGTTGATGTACTGAACTGCTGCAATATTGTCCATACGTAGAAGGATGCAGCAGTGTGATTTGTCTTTCGCGAAACTTTTCATGGCGAAAAAGGTGGCTAGTAATTCCAGACAATTGATGTGTAGCTGAGATTCTGAGTCTGACCATTTTTCTCCTGTGGAATAAGGACCACAACGAGCGCCCCATCCCGAAAGGCTGGCGTCCTTTTCTAGAATCAGATCTGGTAGGGAATTTAATATCATTTTCCCATTCCATGTCTGAATATGTTGAAGCCACCAAAGAAGTTCTTCTTTGGCTTCTGAGGATAGTGGAACTTTGTCCGAATATTGTAGACCCTCCCTTAAATGTTGAGTTTTTAGACGTTGGAGGGCTCTGTAATGTAATGGGGCGGGGAAGATTGCTTGTATGGAGGCCGACAAGAGGCCCACAATTCGTGCAATGGTTCGTAGTGAAACTAGATGTTTGTTTAGTATTGAACAAATCTTCGAATCAAAGTGAGCTTTTTGGTAGGAAGACTCAGTAGAGCGGAGTCGGTGTGGATATTGAATCCCAAAAATTATATTTCTTTGAATGGGGATAGGATGGATTTTTTGTAATTGATTAGGAAACCCAGATTGGTTATAAGAGAAATGGTCCATTGTGAGTGGGTAAGGATTAGTGAGAGTGATTGTGCCATAATTAAAATATCGTCCAAATATATGATTAGACGTACACCTCGGGATCTTAGGGATGATATTACTGGTTTCATTAATTTGGTGAAACACCAAGGGGCTGATGATAGGCCAAATGGAAGGCAAGTGAATTGCCATGTTTGGTTGTTCCAGAAAAATTGTAGAAAAGGTTGATGGGAAGGATGTATGGGTACGGAGAGATAAGCATCCTTTAGATCTATTTTTATTAGCCAATCTTGAGGGAGTAAGAGGTCCCTGAGAAGGTGAATTCCTTCCATTTTGAAGTGATGATAAGTCACGAAATCGTTGAGGGTTCTCAAATTTATGACAGGTCTGTGACCTCCGTCTTTCTTTTTTACTAGAAAGATGTTGCTGATAAAACCTGGAGATAGAGGAGGTACCTGAATGATAGCTCTCTTGTGGAAAAGATCTAGTATCTCTGACTCTATGAGGTCTTGATCTAGAGTGGAGAAATGTATTGGTTGAGGGATGTGATTCTGTGAGGGAGAGGATTGGAAATCTATCTGATATCCTGAGATGGTGTTCAGGATCCATGAGTCTGAGGTTAGAGAAGACCATGTTTGGAAAAAATGTTTCAGTCTTCCCCCTAGAGGAATGTGGGGATAGTTTGGGGTAGAAGAGCTTACCTGATGAGGGTCTGGATCTAGGGAAACCTCGCTGGCCTCGGGTTCTCCATGGGCGTCCTCTGGTAGGAAAAAATGGTGTAGTGGATGGTGTGAAGGTGAAAGGTCTGTCTGGTTGGAAGGGAGCCTGCTGAATTTGTCTGAACTGTGAGTTTCGGCTGGGAAAGCGGCCCCTGCCTTTCCCAGCCCTGGCAAAAATTTTGGGTTGACCCACTTTCTTTAAGGATGTTTTGGCCTTATCGAGGGAGGAAAATACTCCAACGAATTTCCCTATCTCCTTGATGAGGGAATCTCCAAATAGGAGGCCTTCAGCCGACTCATCAGGGTCTGAATTGGCCAGATGAGTGAGTTGTGGGTCTAATTTCATTAATATATTGCGTTTTCTTTCCGCACTCAGGGCAGAGTTAATGTTTCCAAAGAAACAGATGGCTCTTTGGGCCCAGCCACAAAGGACTGACGTGTCTACTGGTTGGCCTGTAATAACGGCTTGTTCTGATAAATCTAATATTTTGTGAGGGGTCCCAATAAGTCTAAAAGTTTGTCTTGGCAAAGTTTAAATGATCTGTCCAGACCTCTTTTGGGGTTCTTACCAGTTTTATTTAAATATTTAAAAATGATAGGGTCTAACTCAGGAGTTAGGGATTTTTTATGTGGCAAAGAGGGTCTTGGACATTCTGCTTTTAATTTGTTTCTGGAGGATCTATCCAGGGATTTATTAACCCAATGCATCAAACATTTTGAAATTTGAGGTTGGGGAACCCATTCTCCAGATCTAGGGTGTTTTATCTGGTCGGGGTTGAAAAAGGGGATACCCTGACTGTCTAGAATTAAAGATTCTGGGATTTGGCTAGTTGAAGAGGATTCCTCAGGATCCTCAGAATAGTCATCCTCATAATAAAATGGTAATTCGTCTTTTAGAATTGAATCAGAATCATCTGATGATGCGGAGGAAGATATTTCTTTGTAAGAGATAAACTTAGCCCTCTTACTGGCTATTGGTAGTCTCCTCCCGGGTGGAGGGTCCTTTGTGGGGATTTTCGCCACCATTACCCTTGCCGCATGGTTTATGCGGACGTTCTTTGGAATTTTGACCTTTTCCCAGGGTGTAGGATTTTGGGTCTTCTGTAAACCTTCTCTTTTTGGTTGTTTTGCCCGGTTGTTTAAAACCTTTGGCCAGTTCCGTAATTGAATCTTCCGCTGAGAGGAAGTTGTCAGTCGGGGTAGAAGGATAATTTTGAGGGGACCTTTGGTTTACTACCAAGGAAAGGGATTTAGAAATGGAGTCCTGAATGGATACCATGGCTGACTGTATTGCCACGGATACAGATTTTGAGACAGATTGATCCACCATTTGTTGGATAGAATCCGAAATTAGTACCTCATAGCCAATGGGAATGGATTGAATGGATTGGGGATTAGTTTGTTCCTCAGAAGGATTCATGTTGCTAAAATATATGAATATGAATAGAAGAGAAAATGGGAAAAAAATGAGTGTTTTATACCTGTACGTACACAAGTACGCACATTCAAGTACATATACTCAGTCAGTATAAATATATATACAGACTAGTATAAAGTAATTGAAAGCATGTAAATGTAAATGTATTAGATATACTTACAATTGGCTAGGAGAAAGTGGATATATATAAGAATGTGAATATATATATATGTTTAATGGTGTGGAGAAAGCTGTACCGACGTTATAACACTGTGAGGTGATTAGCTGCGCTGAGGTGATTTGAAAAGCGCGCGCAATCACCTCACAGTCCAGAGAGTGGAGCGCCCGAAGTCTCGCGATACACGAGACTTCGGCTTTGAAAGGAAGGAAATGGTGTCTGGGGACTGGAGGAAGAACGGAGGTAAGATTGAGGGTACAGTAAGAGATGGAAGGCCGAATTAGGTTGATAAAGCGAGCAGGGGGAGAGAAGAGAGCCTTAGTACCGTAATGAAAACGGTGGCTCAGGATACGGTGCCTGACTGGGGAAATGCGCCCGTGTAACACCGCATGCAGATATCGAAATAATAACCTGAAATATTACATTTATGTTTTCAAAAAATACAAATGGTAATCTATAGAAAGACAAAACTGCTAATACGTATCTTCTTTGGTTGGGAGCAGCAAGAAAGAGGCAGAATCTATACCATCATCACCTCTTATACACTAAGAAGATCACTGATTGGCTATCTGGACTTCCTCATTTACATATTTAGTATCTGTTTTGAAAAAACTCTTTTCACCTGTTATAATACTTATTCTTGCTGCTAATGGGAGTAGTAAAGAAAGTTATGCACAATGGGAGCCTCCTGTCTTCAATAAAATTGGATATCTCCTCAATATAATGTATTCTGAGATACTTTTATAAATCTTGGTTACATAACTCTAGAAATATGGTATATCTCAGAGTGTAGATTGTCTCATGGAATTAGTTTATTAGAGGTAAAATTAGTAAGGAAAGAAGCAGTAGTTCATTAGATCATCATGTATGTGATTATAGTACATATGTCCATATAATGATCTTTCAAAAATGTTTCTTCCGACATTGAAAAATTTATGTCAGAAGTGGGATTTGAACCCACGCCTCCATTCGGAGACCAGAACACCCAGTGTAGGGAAGAGTCGCCTCTTGAGTCTGGCGCCTTAGACCGCTCGGCCATCCTGACAGGTATGTTGTCATCAGCCTTACCCAGACCACAGATTTAGAGAAATTATTTTAGCCTGATAAGGGGTGTGGCCTGACTCAAACTGAGCCAACCAATAGACAAGGCCTACGTGTGGACTTGTGTCACTGATCTTCTTGTTGCAGAAAAGTCACACATTTTTATAATGATAGTCAATGATATTGCGCTGCGACTGCATCACGACAGTTGCAAAAAATCAATCCAAGTTGGATTTTTTGTGCGACTGTCGCAGTGCGAAACAATTGACTATCATTGCAAAAAACGTTGGGGCACCATGAACGTTGCGTGACGCATGTCGCAGTCTAGTTGTACCCTTTTCATGCTACACATGTCACCGTCTAGCCCAGGCTATAGTTTGTATAAAGTCAGAGAAAAGTCTCTCGCCGTGCGCTGAATTTATCATCCATTCTGACCCACGGTGATAAGCGCTCAAGCACACGACTGCATGTTTTTCCACATCTGATCCGCTTTATACTTTTTCGGATTGGATTTGGAATTCATTTAAATGGGGCAATGTGCATGCTATGTGCTGTATGCAAGTCCATACCGCAAAAGCATAGAACTTATCCTATTCATGTCCGTTTTGAAGACAAGAGTAGGTATTTTGACAATGGGGCCCTTGGAAATTGCAGGATGCACGCGGCCAGTACCCGTATTTTGCGGATCCAGAGCTTGCAGACCGCAAAATACATACGGTTATGTGCATAAGTCCTAAATTTGTTGCAGGTCTAGACAGTCTGCCTAATTTTAGCCTTTTTTGTAGGGTTTTTTGTTTATGGGGGCCCAGTGTGTTGTATTATTTATATCTGGGGGTGCATTGTATATATTTCAGGGGGTGCTGTTCACGGTATTATTTATTTCAGATCCTTGTGTATGGGTTATGTTGGAGGTAACTTTTATTTTTCCTTTTCAATTTCATCAACTTTTCTGGAAGCTGCTTATCTTCCATCTGACGATCTGAGGATCAGGGCCAACATCCTTCTTATATCTATGACCATTATATTCATTCCACACTAACCGCTCTGTGATTGTAGGTAAAAAACACGAACGTTGTTTGTTTCCATTTTTTTGCGGATAGGATGCAGATCAATTAATTTCAATGGGTCCGCAAAAAATGCAGACAGCACCCTGTGTGTTGTCTGCATCACTATGTCCGTTCCGTAGTCCCGCAAAAAAAATAGAACATGTCCTATTCTTGTCCGTTTTATGCATTGTTAAAATGGACCCGCAAAAAAAAAACGGATGGCATGCGTTTGCGGACCGCAAAACACATACGGTCGTGTGCATGTAGCCTAAGGCTGGGACTAAAAATCCAGCATTATAGCCCATCTGTCAGCAGCTTTGTCCCTATGACACCGGCTGACCTGCTACATGTGCGCTCGGCAGCTGAAGGCGTCTGTGTTGGTTAAATGTTCGTATTCTTATTGCTGAGAAAAATAATGTTTTATCATATGCAAATGAGCCTCTAGGAGCAATGGGGGCGTTGTCATTACTCCTAGAGGCTCTGATCTCTCTGCAACTGCCGCACTCTCTGCACGTTGATTGACAGGGCCAGGCAGTGTAAATGTCCTCATGTCTGGCCCTGTCAATCAAACTGGAGAGGGTTCGGCAGTTGCAGAGAGAGCAGAGCCTCTAGGAGTAATGACAACGCCTCCGTTGCTCCTAGAGGCTTACCGGGATTTAAACATAATTTTTCTCAGCAATGCGGGCACATATGAACATGGGACCAACACAGACGCCGTCAGCTGCCGAGCGCACATGTAACAGGTCAGCCAGTGTCATAGGGACAAAACTGCTGACAGATGCCCTTTAAAATCCACTGTGTTTCTGCAACAAGACTGCGAGGGTGACATCCTCAGTAGACATTGATATGCTGAGGATTTCAAATCAGCAATGCAGCACCTTTTCTGCTATTTTTTTTTTGTCACGTGTAACCTGGCCTAAGGATTCCTTCACACGCAGTGATGTCCCTGGGTCCAAAAAAAGCCCAAAAAAAAGCCTTAAAGAGGACCTTTCACCGATTCTTACCCTATGAACTAACTATACAGACATGTAGAGCGGCGCCCGGGGATCTCACTGCACTTACTATTATCCCCGGGCGCCGCTCCGTTCTCCTGCTATGTCCTCCGGTATCTCCGTTCCCTAAGTTATGGTAGGAGGAGTCTGCCCTAGCGCTGGCCAATCGCATTGCAGAGCTCACAGCCTGGGAGAAAATAACCTCCCAGGCTGTGAGCTCTGCGCTGCGATTGGCCAGCGCTAGGGTAGACTCCGCCTACCATAACTTAGGGACTGGTATCTCCGCCTACTATAACTTAGTGAGCGGAGATACCGGAGGGCATAGCGGCAGAACGGAGCGGCGCCCGGGGATAATAGTAAGTGCAGTGAGATCCCCGGGTGCCGCTCCACATGTCTGTATAGTTAGTTCATAGGGTAAGAATCGGTGAAAGGTCCTCTTTAAATTGATAAGCATTTTTGTAGTGTTTTTTAGGTGTTTTTGCCCACATAGTCTGTTTTAGCACCTGGTGTTTATTTATTGGTGTTTTTTGCATGATCAGCTATTTCTTCAATGTCACTCCCTCTGCAAAGCGTTGGTTGAAAAAAATGCCAACACAAATTGCATATGCATATATATATTTTTTTAAAGCTGCATAAAAACTAATGGAGGTCTATGAAGATAAACACCAGACAGTAAGGAAAAAACACCAGACCCAGAGCATGCTATAATTAGTAAAAAAAAAAAAAAAAAACACCATTAACACAAAAAAATGTCCCTCAACAGTGAAAAAAAACTGGTGTTACACACGGTGGCAGTCAAGAATTGGATCCAGTAGGAAGGAGAAGTTTAAGGCTAGGTCTACACGACGACATTGGTCGCACGACAGATAGGGAACAACTGCACTGCAACATTTGTCGCGCGATAATTTTTATAATGGCAGTCTATGGTGTGGCACTGCAACATGCTGCGAATCACCATAGACTGCCATTATAAAAATTGTCGCGCGACATTGCTGCAACAAAATGTAGCGCGACAAATGTTGTCGTGTAGACCTAGGGCTGTTTCAGGCAAACGTGTGTAGTCCGGAAATCGTGCTCAGTGTGTGAGCGCGATCCACCGTTCTGCTCGTCTTGCAGGAGTGCACTGCATTAGTGCTCATGCCCACGGCCGTTGCCCCGCCGTGGCCGTGTTTCGGAATACACGGGGCACCGGCAGTGTGCATTCCGCATCACGAATGCGGACCCATTCACTTGAATGGGTCTGCAAATCCGGAGATGCGGAACGGAAGCTTCCGTGGGGTTCCTTTACGTGCTTCCGTTCCGCAAAAAAGTAGTGCATGCATGCACCGTTGGATGCGGATCGCGGACCCCATTCAAGTGGTCCGCGGTCCGCAGCACGGGCACTGAGCGCTTACGCTGGTGGGCATGAGCCCTGATACTGATTTATAATGCTATATGCCTCCGTATGACCTTCCTTCTACCGGATCATACTGAAATAATGCTGCCACTATGATTCTGTAGCATAAGGTCACGCAGAGGCACATAGCATTATAAATCAGTATAATGCCGTGCGCTCCTGCAAGACGAGCGGGGTCCAGAGCGGTGGATCCCGCTTACGCGCGGCGTGTGATTTCCAGACTGCACACGCTCGTCTGAAAGAGCCGTAAGTCCTTCCTTTATATATTTAATTTCTCATTCCCTTCCCTGAAAGCGTCTCTAAATATTTGTGCAGAAATAACCATACGTGACCACAATACACTCAGCTCCGCTCATTTTACATCTTTTTTTATTTATAATTCTTTAAAAAATGATCTTTACTATCTCGTGTCTTACAGTGGAGCGGTGTGGAGGACGACATGCTCAGGAACTTACCAGTACACAGTACGTATGAGTGTTTCTTTTAGGCCTCTTTCACACGGGCGTTGCGGGAAAAGGTGCGGGTGCGTTGCGGGAACATGCACGATTTTTCTGCGCGAGTGCAAAACATTGTAATGCGTTTTGCACGCACGTGAGAAAAATCGCGCATGTTTGGTACTCAAACCCGAACTTCTTCACAGAAGTTCGGGCTTGGGATCGGTGTTCTGTAGATTGTATTATTTTCCCTTATAACATGGTTATAAGGGAAAATAATAGCATTCTGAATACAGAATGCAAAGTACAATAGCGCTGGAGGGGTTAAAAAATAAATAAATAAATTTAACTCACCTTAATCCACTTGATCGCGCAGCCGGCATCGCTTCTGTCTTCATCTTAGCTGTGTGCAGGAAAAGGACATGTGGTGACGTCACTCGGGTCATCACATGGTCCATCACATGATCTTTTACCATGGTGATGGACCATGTGATGACCGGAGTGACGTCACCACAGGTCCTGTTGCTGCACAGAGATCAGATGAAGACAGAAGAGAAGCCGGCTGCGCGAGCAAGTGGATTAAGGCGAGTTAAATTATTTATTTTTATTTTTAACCCCTCCAGCGCTATTGTATTCAGAATGCTATTATTTTCCCTTATAACCATGTTATAAGGGAAAATAATAATGATCGGGTCTCCATCCCGATCGTCTCCTAGCAACCGTGCGTGAAAATCGCACCGCATCCGCACATGCTTGCGATTTTCACGCAGCCCCATTCACTTCTACGGGGCCTGCGTTGCGTGGAAAACGCACAATATAGAGCATGCTGCGATTTTCACGCAACGCACAAGTGATGCGTGAAAATCACCGCTCGTGTGCACAGCCCCATAGAAATGAATGGGTCAGGATTCAGTGCGGGTGCAATGCGTTCACCTCCCGCATCGCATCCGCGCGGAATACTCGCCCGTGTGAACTCAGCCTTACTCTTCTAAGCTTCTTAAAAAGTGGGTCACCAAACAGTCCCTTTGGTAGGTATCAACATTGTTCTATTCCTGCTTTGTAGGTTTTTGTGTTTTATACGGAAACTAACAAAGCTGCGGTCCCTCGTGTTTGTCTCCTCACTAGGAGACAAGGTTTCAACATATCATTAGTGTGCAGAGACTCGAAACGCAATAAAAAATCTGTTTGAAAGAATAGAAAGTCATTTTGCAGCCAGTTCTTTGCTCGAGACATAATGAAACGCTTCCGCAAACATTGAAAGAGGAAGAGAACAGAGACGGCGACACAAGGAGGCCGAATAAATAATGATATATAGGGCAGAATGTTCAGACAAAGGTTCAGACTATGTTATATAAAAAGTATATGAAGATTGTAGGGGGAAAAAATTATCTGTCAGAAGTGGGATTTGAACCCACGCCTCCATTCGGAGACCAGAACACCCAGTGTAGGGAAGAGATGCCTCTTGAGTCTGGCGCCTTAGACCACTCGGCCATCCTGACAAGCTGCATGTCAGAGTGTTGTGTGGGGTTTAGTACCTGCTACGAGACATCGCTGCAATAATCGGTGTGGTTTACTATACGAGAGAGGAGAGACGTGGCTGATCTCAATGTGATCTCCCTGGTGTCCGCAGAGTATGATTAGAACCCTTGTTCCATTGCCCCGCCAAAAAAATAGTGCATGTCCTATTTTTTTCTACTTTGCGGACAAGGATAGGCATGAGGGTCAATTCACACATCCGTGTGTGTTTTGCGGATCCGCGGATCCGCAAAACACGGACACCCGCAATGTGCGTTCCGCACTTTGCGGACCGCACATCGTCAACACTTAATAGAAAATGCCTATTCTTGTCCACAATTGCGGACAAGAATAGGACATGTTCTATTTTTTGGGGGATCGGAATTGTGGACCCGGAAGTGCGGGTCCGCATTTCCGGATCCGGGCCGCACATCGAATGAATGGTTCCGCAATGAATGAATGGGGAACGGAATTGCGGACCTGTGAATGGAGCCTTATTGCAATGGATCCGCAAAAAAAAACGGATGCCATATGGACCGCGGACCGTGTGCAAAACACATACGGTGGTGTGCATGTAGCCTAAGGCTACATGCACACGAACGTTGTTTGTTTCCGTGTCTGTTCCGTTTTTTCTTGCGAATAGGATGCAGACCCATTCATTTTAATGGGTTCGCAAATATTCGCTGTCCGCATCCATATGTCCATTCTGTAGCCCCGCAAAAAAAAAAAACATGTCCTATTCTTGTCCGTTTTAGGCATTGTTACAATGGATCCGCAAAAAAAAAAAAGTATGGCATACGGATGTCATCCGTTTTTTTTTTTTTGCGTGTCGCAAAACACATACGGTCGTGTGCATGTAGCCTAAGGCCTCCTACACAATGATATCTGTTTGGCGGTCTGCAAATCGATGATCCTCAAAATACGGATACGTTCTGTATTCATGCCGCATTTTTCACAGGCCCCATTTAAAGAACGTCTATTCCTTTCTCAAAACGGATAAGAATAGGACACGTTCCATGGATGTGGACGCCACGCAGGTGACATCCGTGTGCTGTCCCATAGAAATGAATGGGTTTTCAGACTTGCTTGAAAAAAGGGGCTGGAGCTTAGCAGCAAGGGGCGGGATTCATGGGAAAGGGGTGTGGCCTAAGGTGTTACATTTTGTGTCACGATTCAGCCGTGCTCCAGAGCCGTCACCGAGGCTGAGACTCCGGTCTGGAGGGACTGTCTACGTTTTACACCATTTATAGGTTCAGTAATTCTACTCTGTAGAATTATTTGCTGAGAGGGGAAAAAAAATGTATTGTCAGAAGTGGGATTTGAACCCACGCCTCCATTCGGAGACCAGAACACCCAGTGTAGGGAAGAGTTGCCTCTTGAGTCTGGCGCCTTAGACCGCTCGGCCATCCTGACAACTGATTAAGCTTCAGTGAAGTCGCTTTCTTTATCCTGTGAGCGATGCTGCTCTAGTTTCCCTGGAGCGTGCGTTATGTGTTGGCTTTTTTTTTGTCAAATGTTATTTTTCTGTTTTGCTTTTTTTAAAATTGTACTTTTATTTTTTATTACTGTGTTGTCATTTCTCAGAGGTCGTCCCTTCCTTAAAAAATTTTTAAAATTTATTTTAAATACTGAGTTTTTTACTAAGTGCTCTCTAAAGAGAAAATTCATACTTATCTGCTCCGTGCGCTCCAGTCCTCCTCGCTGACTCCATGGTGTCCATGTTCCAGCCCCCACACTGTTTTCTTCCAGCGCAGCATGGACATGGTCACATGCTCTGCTGCAGCCAATGATTGGCCTCAGTGGTGACATGCTGCTTGTGGCTGCGTCTGCTGCATGCAATCATTAGGTATGGTGAAGAATGTGCCCGTGCAGCGCCAGAACCCTTATCCCATCACCTCTCTGGTGCAGAAAGCTTTGAGTGAAGGGGAATTAGCTCAGATGGTAGAGCGCTCGCTTAGCATGTGAGAGGTAGCGGGATCGATGCCCGCATTCTCCATTATTTTTTTTTAAGTTATTCTCATTTATTACATTTGCATTTATTTCTGTAGAATGTTCTAAAGTATTGTTTAAGGCAGGGGCGTAGCTACACCTGACTGGCAAATTTTCTACACCCCCTCTGATATTGATGACCTATCCTGAGGTCAGGTCATCAATAGTAAAAAGCTTTTTATCTCTTTTTTAAACAAGTATCTGTCTCAGTATCAGTGTCCTAAATATCTGGATAGGAGTAGTAGTGCTCTAATTCTTTATATGAATACACACTACTACCCATATCCAGATAGCTCCTATATACAGAATAAGTAGATGTTGACACAGATACACAAACACTCAAATACTAACACACACACACACACACAGATATATACACATACAGATATATACACACACAGATATATACACACACACACAGATATATACACATACAGATATATACACACACACAGATAAACAGCATATACACACACACACATATATATATACACATACAGATACACACACACACAGATATATACACACACACAGATATATACACATACAGATATATACACACACACACAGATAAACAGCATATACACACACACACATATATATATACACATACAGATACATACACACACACACAGAGAGATATATACACATACAGATATATACATACACAGATAAACAGCATATATACACACACATATATATATACACATACACACATATATACAAACACACACACACACACACACACACACACAGATAAACACCATATATGCACACACACAAACACTTACAGGCTGCAGACAGGGCCGGACTGGGGATAAAAACCAGCCCTGGAAAAAGTCTCACACCAGCCCCACAGCGTTGCGTCATTATTTACTTGTTTATAATAGGAGAAAGCATTCATTTTAAAACACGTGTGTAAACACGAATATGAACTTTGCCCCACGATAGCTCTTTTGTAGAACCCCCATTGTTCATATTATAACAGTGTTTTCCCAACCAGGATGCCTCCAACTGTTGCAAAACTACAACTCTCAGCATGCTCAGACAGTGTTTTACCACGCCCTTTGACCCGCCCCTTTTTTGTTGGCCACCTATTTAATGATTGTTGCATGCAACATTTTACTTGACCAGCTATTTTAGATATTCTACGGCAGTCCTGTTACAATCCCCCCTCCCCCCCAATGAGCCTTTCGACCAAATAATAAAAGTATTTATAAAATCTCACCCATATGCTGCAAAAAAATAAATAAATTTGCAATGTAAAATCGATAATAAAGATCAACTACAAACAAACATATTTCACATGAAAACTTACAATTATTAGGCTTGGCCCTTGGGGATCTCGGACGCCACTTCCAGACTTTGGCCGGGGGCTCGGCGGAGCTGATGTTGTGTTTTATCCTAATGAGAAAGATTTCATAATAAGGATTTGGAGAAGGGGCAGAGGGATAGCAGAGAAGGGAGAGGCTGGTGCTGCTACTAGGGGGTCATACCATGGGGGAGTAATAAAGCCCACCATAGTGCCCCCCCAGTAGTAATAATTCTCCTTATAATGTGCAAAACATACCCATTTGTAATGCCCCCAGTTGAGCTAATGTTCCCATAATGTGCCAATATAAAATACCCCTTCTCAGTGCCCCCGTAGATGACCCCATAGTGCTCCCCCCCCCTTACCCCCACCATAATATGTCCCAGTATAAAATTCCCCTATACAGAGCCCCCCATATAAAATACCCCTTCTTTTTAGCCTCAGTAGATGCCCCTAAAGTGCCCCCCAATCATGTGCCAGTAAAATGTGCCCCAATAGAGGCCCCCCAATCATGTGCCAGTAATATGTGCCCCCATAGATGCCCCCAATCATGTACCAGTCAGATGTGCCCCCATAGATGCCCCCAATCATGTGCCAGTAAGATGCCCCCCAATCATGTGCCAGTAATAAGAGCACCCCACCATCATGTGCCAGCAGCCAGAGCCCCCCATATCATGTGCCAGTAGCCCCCCCTTATGTGCCAATGACCCCCCTTATTATGTGCCAGTAACCCCCCCTTATGTGTCAGTAGCCGCCCCTTATCATGTGCCAGTAGTCCCCCTTATGTGCCAGTAGCCCCATATCATGTGCCAATAGCCCCCATATCATGTGCCAGTAGCCCCCATATGTGCCAATAGCCCCCATATCATGTGCCAATAGCCCCCTTATCATGTGCCAGTAGGCCCCCCCTTATCATGTGCCAGTAGCCCCCCCATCATGATCCAGGATTGTACCTATATAAACAAAAAATATAATAAACACTTATACTTACCTCCAGCGATGCGATGCAGGCCTCTTCCGGCCTCTTCCGGCCTGTGTCCCTCGCTATACGGCTCAGGCGGCGCGATGACGTCATCGCGCTGCCTGCATCGGCCTCTGATAGGCTGCCAGCACTAGGCCGGCAGCCTATCAGAAAAACAGGAGGGGACAAACCTCTCCCTCCCCTGCCGCAGCATAGACATCTGTATCGCCGTCCTGAGAATGGAAGCGCTCCTCTCCTGCTGCTGTGCCCTGCCGGCCGCCCCCACTTGCCACCAGGGCCGCAGCCTTGCAGCACTCAGGCCTGCCGTCCTACCGGGAAATTTCCCGGTATCCCGGCAGGCCAGTCCGGCCCTGGCTGCAGGTTCTCTGTTCTCCTCCTTCACATCTGATGTCTCTTGGAGGCTAAATGACCTTTGGAATGCAGTAATAGTAGGCTAAAGGACTAAAGGACCTTCGATCATGTGACATGATGACATGATGACATCATTAAAGGTCCTTTAGCCTACCATTCCTGCATTCCAAAGGTCCTTCATACTGGTATGTACACCTTTTCTAGTACAATACAGGCCAGGCCCCCAGTGTGACTGTATCTGGAGGGGGCTCAGCCTGGCCGGAATTGTACTAGAAAAGACACTGCTCCCAGGCCCCTTCTCCATTCGGGCCCCCAAGCAGCTGCTTCCCCTGTAGTCACGCCACTGGTTTTGGGCATGTGCACATTAGAGCTAGTCACTATCTGATATAGGAGCAGAAGTGCCGGTTGCACACATAACTGAAATAATGATTGTAACCCAGGGGTCAGCAACCTGCGGCACTCCAGCTGTTGTGAAACCACAATTCCCAGCATGCTCCATTCATTTCTATGGGAGGTCTGAGAACAGCAGAGCAACTATGCATGCTGGGAATTGTAGTCCCGCAACAGCTGGAGTGTCAGAGGTTGCCTACACCTGTTGTAACCAAACAGGCCATTATTCATTTTTTTATAAGCAGGATCTGCAACAGTTGTTCTGAACAGAGCCTTCAGTGCACGTGTGAACAACCCCTTATTTCCATGAACAATCACCACCTGCTCAATGTGAGTACCGTTCTTTTCCCATAATGCTGTGTATAGGGTGTTGATTTTGTTGAAGCAGTTTTTTAATTAAAGCATTTAAGATAAACTCTGGTGCTCCAAATCAACGTACCCCAAGGGGTAATATCCACGCGTGGTAGAGACAGACACTGACAGTCTCTCTTTCCTATTTTATTATAGTAAGTTTAAGCAGTTTATATATCTTCAGGGAGGGCGTTCCTCCACTGAGGACCATGCATTGTTTCATTGGCTAAAAAGTTAAGAAAAGAGATAAAACTTGGCATCTGCGCATTGTGCACTATCTTACATACTTTGATATGTGAACTAATGTAAACATCTGTGTGCTAGCGCCATCTTGCAATGGCTTCTCACTAATATCAATACTGCATACGTCATATGTGACACCTCAAGGAGGAGCTATTATAGGCACTGGATATATATATATATATATATATATATATATATATATCATCTAACTAATTGGCTTAAGCATTCTTCTACAGTCCATACGTCATTCTTGACACATCTGTGTGGAGAAGAGAGGGGCCTCTGCAGCTTCGTTCCCCCTCCTTTCTCTCTTCAGTGTTGAATAAACAGGCAGCTTGAAGCAAAGGGGGAGGGGAGGCACTTGTGATATGGAAGAGGCAGTTTCAAGCAGCTACATAGAAATCATCTGGTTACGTACTCCTTGAAACAGAATCATATTCACATCTCTATCAATTTGTAATCTATGAACAATCACAAAGTATATAAACATCAAACAGTGATATGGTTACAGCTGCACCGTATATCAGACCATTCGCTAAACAAGCATGAATGAGTATAAAAACATGATCGGAAAGTCTGTGCAGAAAACATCCAAATGAAAGCATAAAATCACGTCCCTGGGTGGGCTTGAACCACCAACCTTTCGGTTAACAGCCGAACGCGCTAACCAATTGCGCCACAGAGACACCTGTATTGGGCCTGTTCTGTGATGCTGTGCTGGGTTCTGTGATGCTGTGCTGGGTTCTGTGATGCTGTGCTGGGTTCTGTGGTGCTGTGCTGGGTTCTGTGATGCTGTGCTGGGTTCTGTGATGCTGTGCTGGGTTCTGTGATGCTGTGTGTGTGGTCTGTTCTGTGATGGTGTGCTGGGTTCTGTGATGGTGTGTGTGGTCTGTTCTGTGATGCTGTGCTGGGTTCTGTGATGCTGTGCTGGGTTCTGTGATGCTGTGCTGTGTTCTGTGATGCTGTGCTGGGTTCTGTGATGCTGTGCTGTGTTCTGTGATGCTGTGCTGGGTTCTGTGCTTGGTGAACTAAATGGTTCATATCACGACAGCAGCTCCAAAGTCAGGGGACAATAGCCTCTCACCACCCTTACCTCAGAATAAGGCATCACCAAAATGCCCATACTATTAAAATATAAAACTATTTATCCCATATGGCGAATGGTGTAACAAAAAATTCACACATTTTTTTTTGTTCAAAAAGTCACACACACTCCAAAATAGTATCAATGGAAACTACAGATCATCCTGCAAAAAAATGACCCCTCGCACAGCTCCATAGACTATAAAAAGCTATGGGGGTCAGAATATGACGATTAAAAAAAAAAAAACTTTTCCAAAGTTTTTATTTTTATCTGTACTAAAACACAAGAACAAAATATATACAGTAGGGAAAATAGGTATTTGATACACTGGAGATTTTGCAGGTTTTCTTACCTATAAAGAATGGAGAGGTCTGTAATATTTATGGTAGGTTCTCTTCAACTGGGAGAGACATAATCTAAAAAAAAAAATCCAGAAAATCGCATTGTATGATCTGTAAATAATGAATTTGCATTTTATTGCATGATATAAGTATTTGATCACCTACAAACCAGCAAGAATTCTCTCACAGACCTGTTAGTTTTTCTTTAAGAAGCCCTCCGACTCTGCACTCATTACCTGTGTTAATTGCACCTGTTCGAACTCGTTACCTGTATAAAAGACACGCACTAAATCAGACTCCAACCTCTCCACCATGGCCAAGACCAAAGAGCTGTCTAAGGACACCAGGGACAAAATTGTAGACCAGTACAAGGCTGGGATAGGCTACAGGACAATAGGCAAGCAGCTTGGTGAGAAGGCAACAACTGTTGGAGCAAATTATTAGAAAATGGAAGAAGCACAAGATGACTGTCAATCTTCCTCGGTCTGGGGCTCCATACAAGATCTCGCCTCGTGGGGTAAGGATGATTCTGAGAAAGGTCAGGAATCAGCCCAGAACTACACAGAAGGACCTGGTCAATAACCTGAAGAGAGCTGGGACCACAGTCTCAAGGATTACTGTTAGTAACACACTATGCCGCCATGGATTCAAATCCTGCAAGGCACGCAAGGTCCCCCTGCTCATGCCAGCACATGTCCAGGCCTGTTTGAAGTTCGCCAATGACCATCTGGATGATCCAGAGGAGGCATGGGAGAAGGCCATATGGTCAGATGAGACCAAAATAGAACTTTTTGGTATCAACTCCACTCGCCGTGTTTGAAGGAAGAAGAAGGATGAGTACAAGCCAAAGAACACCGTCCCAATCGTGAAGCATGGGGTGGAAACATCATACTTTGGGGGTGCTTTTCTGCAAAGGGGACAGGATGACTGCACCATATTGAAGGGAGGATGGATGGGGCCATGTATTACAAGATTTTGGCCAACAACCTCCTTCCCTCAGTAAGAGCATTGAAAATGGGTCACGGCTGGGTCTTCCAGCATGGCAATGACCTGAAACACACAGCCAGGGCAACTAAGGAGTGTCACCGTAAGAAGTATTTTGAGGTCCTGGTGTGGCCTAGCCAGTCTCCAGACCTGAACCCAATCGAAAATCTTTGGAGGGAGCGGAAACCCAATGTAGCCCAGCGACAGCCCCAAAACCTGAAAGTTCTGGAGAAGATCTGTTTGGAGGAGTGGGCAAAAATCCCTGCTGCAGTGTGTGCAAACATGGTGAAGAACTACAGGGAACGTCAGACCTCTGTAACTGCAAGCAAAGTTTTCTGTACCAAATATTAAGTTCTGTTTTTCTTTTGTATCAAATATTTATTTCATGCAACAAAATGCTAATTTATTATTTAATAGTCATACAATGTGGTTTTCTGGATTTTTTTTTAGATTCTGTCTCTCACAGTTGAAGTGGACCTACGATAAAAATGACAGACCTCTCCATTCTTTGTAGGTGGGAAAACTTGCAAAATCGACAATGTATCAAATACTTATTTTCCCCACTGTAAATGTGGTATCATTGTAATCATACTGACCTGGAGAATGAAGGTGACAAGTTTGTTTTACCACAGAGGAAATGCAGTGAAAACAAAACCCATAAAACTGTGGCAGAATTTCATTTTTGTTCCCAATTTCACCCCATTGGAATTTTTTTACAGCTTCTCACTACACCACAGGCAGCAGTAAATGGGGCCATTAGACAGTACTATTTGTCCCGCAAAAAACCCATCCCTCAGAAAGGGGAATTAGCTCAGATGGTAGAGCGCTCGCTTAGCATGTGAGAGGTAGCGGGATCGATGCCCGCATTCTCCAGGTTATTTTATATTATTCTCATTCATTACATTTGCATCTATTTCTATAGAATGTACTAAAGTATTGTTTAGGACAGGCATGCTCAACCTGCGGCCCTCCAGCTGTTGCAAAACTGCAACTCCCATCATTCCCGGAGAGCCTACAGAAGGGCATGGTGGGAGTTGTAGTTTTATAACAGCTGGAGGGCCGCAGGTTCAGCATCCCTGGTTTTAGGACATGTCCACTTTAGAGATAGTCACTGATATAGGAGCAGAACAATGAAACAACCCCTTATATCCATGAACAATCACAAAGTATATAAACATCAAACAGTGATATGGTTACAGCTGCACCGTATATCAGACCATTCGCTAAACAAGCATGAATGAGTATAAAAACATGACCGGAAAGTCTGTGCAGAAAACATCCAAATGAAAGCATAAGATAAGCGTCCCTGGGTGGGCTTGAACCACCAACCTTTCGGTTAACAGCCGAACGCGCTAACCAATTGCGCCACAGAGACACCTGTGTGTGGTCTGTTCTGTGATGCTGTGATGCTGTGATGGTGTGATGGTGTGATGGTGTGATGGTGTGATGGTGTGATGGTGTGATGGTGTGATGGTGTGATGGTGTGATGGTGTGTGTGTCCTGTTCTGTGATGGTGTGTGTGTGTGGCCTGTTCTGTGATGGTTTGTGTGGCCTGTTCTGTGATGGTTTGTGTGGCCTGTTCTGTGATGGTGTGATGGTGTGTGTGTGTCCTGTTCTGTGATGGTGTGTGTGTGGCCTATTCTGTGATCTGTTCTGTGATGGTGTGTGTGGTGTGGCCTGTTCTGTGATGGTGTGTGTGTGGTCTGTTCTGTGATGGTGTGTGGCCTGTTTTGTGATGGTGTGTGTGGCCTGTTCTGTGATGGTGTGTGTGTGGCCTGTTCTGTGATGGTGTGTGTGTGGCCTGTTCTGTGATGGTTTGTGTGGCCTGTTCTGTGATGGTGTGTGTGTGGCCTGTTCTGTGATGGTGTGTGTGTGGCCTGTTCTGTGATGGTGTGTGTGGCCTGTTCTGTGATGGTGTGTGGCCTGTTCTGTGATGGTGTGTGTGTGTGGCCTGTTCTGTGATGGTGTGTGTGGCCTGTTCTGTGATGGTGTGTGGCCTGTTCTGTGATGGTGTGTGGCCTGTTCTGTGATGGTGTGTGTGTGTGGCCTGTTCTGTGATGGTGTGTGTGGCCTGTTCTGTGATGGTGTGTGTGTGGTCTGTTCTGTGATGGTGTGTGTGTGGTCTGTTCTGTGATGGTGTGTGTGGCCTGTTCTGTGATGGTGTGTGTGTGTGTGGCCTGTTCTGTGATGGTGTGTGTGGCCTGTTCTGTGATGGTGTGTGTGGCCTGTTCTGTGATGGTGTGTGTGGCCTGTTCTGTGATGGTGTGTGTGTGTGTGTGTGTGTGTGTGTGTGTGTGGCCTGTTCTGTGATGGTGTGTGTGTGGCCTGTTCTGTGATGCTGTGCTGGGTTCTGTGCTTGGTGAACTGAATGGTTCATATCACGACAGCAGCTCCTAAGTCAGGGGACAGCAACCTCTGGCACTTCCAGCTGTTGTGAACCTACAATTCCCTGCATGCACACTTGCTTGGGTGTTCTCAATTTACCCATAGAAGCGAATGGAGCATGCTGGGAGCTATACTTTAACAGCTGGAATGCCAGAGGTTCCTGACCCCTGTCTTAAGCCTTCCTTGCATTTAACCCTTTGCCGACCTCCAGTACCGGTCTTTAAAAATGTCACCTGCTCGCGAGCAGAGTGGGAGCCTTAGGCACCAGTTTTCTGCTATTTTAAACAGCAGACACCCAGGGCTTATGTCTGTGAATGACAATAACGCTGATCGTACACATTTAACCCCTCAGATGCCATGGTCAAATGTGATCTCCATCATACGTCTATGGCAGAAGTCCCGTGTTTAAAAATAGCTCCTGCTCGCTCGCAAACCTTAGCCAGCAGGTTTCTGCTATTTTAAACAGCAGACACCCAGGGCTTATGTCTGCGAACAACAATAACGCCAATCGTACACATTTAACCCCTCAGATGCAGTAGTCAAATGTGACCACTGCATCTGAGAAATGT
This sequence comes from Bufo bufo, assembly GCF_905171765.1. Classification (NCBI taxonomy): domain Eukaryota; kingdom Metazoa; phylum Chordata; class Amphibia; order Anura; family Bufonidae; genus Bufo; species Bufo bufo. Next base: position 211,553,611 of record NC_053396.1, on the reverse strand, counting down.
AAACAGAGGAACTATTCATTTGCTGCGCAAGGCCTGGGCTTGCTGGAGACTATCAGAGTTTTACAGGTATATTCCACAATAAGCCTGCAGATGTCAGCACTACATTGGAACATACAGAATTTTCAGTAGAGTGACGCGCTGACAATTGCATGTTAGACCAGTGGGGGCCGTAAAAAATATAAAAATTTGAATCACCCCCCCTTTCCCCAGAATAATCCATCACTGCGTCCCAAAATGCCCCTACTAAAATATCAGTTTTACCGCATAGGAAATGCAGTGAAAACAAAACCCATAAAACTGTGGCAGAATTGCATTTTTGTTCCAAATTTCACCCCTTTGGAATTTTTTTCCAGCTTCCCACTATATCATATGCAACAATAAATAGGGCCATTAGACAGTACAACTTGCCCTGCAAAAAAAAACAAGCCCTTATAAAGCTACGTGAACCGAAAAATAAAAAAAGATATGGCTCCGGGAATGCAGGGAGTAAAAAACCACAACGCAAAAAAAAAAAAAAATTGTAAGGTCTTGAAGGGGTTAAAACTGTTAAACTGTCTTGTTAATTTTTTTTCTCACCGGTGCACACTGTTTCATACAATCTTGTGTGATATCGGTGCATTTTGCAAGAGTGACCATAACTAGTAGAAAAACGTACTTTGCGTTCGCTTTCTCAGTTTAGCCTTAAAGCTGCACTCCACATTCCTTTTGGAAGGCATTTTTTATTTGGAAGGGGAATTAGCTCAGATGGTAGAGCGCTCGCTTAGCATGCGAGAGGTAGCGGGATCGATGCCCGCATTCTCCAATGGTAAGATTTTAAAAAATATTTTAACTGAATTTTTTTGAAATTATCTCTTCTTAAATGTAACAATTGCATTTATTCAACTGGAATTTTTTTTGTGTACGATATAAAACCTAAGGAAAAAGCCTAAAAAGTGATAAAATTAGTGCTCTTTGCTTATGAAAAATTTACCTCTCGCTTGTCAATGTAAGAAATATCCTTTTTATAAAACTGTATATGTATAATTCGCAACCCCGCTTCAGAGAATGCGAGGATCAATACCGCTACCTCCCGCATGCTAAGCGAGCGCTCTACCATTTGAGCTAATTCCCCCTTTTTGTGAGTACAGCTTTTAGAGACAAAAAAAAAAAACAGCTGCTTCACTAAGAAGACAAACATCAAAGGCAAAAATTCACTATCCAAACCAGGGAAAACAACAAAAACATTTGTAAAAAAAAAAATATTGGAAAACCCTTTTAAATGATAATATATACTAGAGATGGCATACCCATGCCCATACATTTTTTTTTTATTCATCCAGAGATTTTAAAAAAACTAAAAATTAATTACAAACAACCCACAACCCCCAAACCACAGAGAAAAAAAAAGTGATAGAAATCCTAAAAAGTGATAAAATTAGTACTAAATGCTTAATGAAAATTTTATAATTGAAATGTCAGTATAAGAAAGTTCCTTTTTTTAAAAATTGTATATTTAATGTTAAGTTTCTTCACAGTGAAAAAAAAAAGTATTTGGAGAATGCGGGCATCGATCCCGCTACCTCTCACATGCTAAGCGAGCGCTCTACCATCTGAGCTAATTCCCCTTCTTGGAAACCTTTATGGCAGAAGGGATGTGGAGTACAGCTTTAAGAGACAAAAACAAAAACAAAAAACCACATGGCATTGGTGGCAGTTTGGTGCCGTCTTCACAACAGGACAACGCGACCGTTCAATGGGTTTTCTCGTGTCCTGAGGTTTTCACAGTTATGGTTTTTGCACCACTCACCTAAACAGTTCTGTTTGATGGAACATCAAAGGTTAACAGGACGTCATCCATATTCCCAATCTGGCCTATTTCGTAGCCATTTTTCTTTCTTGCATCAATGATAAATTTGTGAAAAGACACAATCTTGGACTCATTTTTTGCGCAATTCTAGTTTTGGTGCACATAGCAAGGTCACATCTCCTCATGAACCTGTAGCACCATGATGGGATCCAGTGAACTCGTCAATGCCTTTCTCGGCAGCAAGACGCTTGGCTTCATATATGATCATTTTTGTAGATACTCAAAAGCCGTTGTTCCTGTGACGTGTGATCCACTCTTTCATTTCCACGTCCATCTGTGGCCATTTTGCAGCACATCCTCCAAAAGTGTGTTTACTTTTATCTGCTTTTTGCAGCTGATCCTCCTGTTTAGTGTTGAGCGAACTTCTGTTTTAAGTTCGGCGTCTAAAGTTCGGCTTCCGGTTAGCGGAGAATCCCGATATGGATTCCGAATTCTGTTTTGTGGTCCGTGGTAGCGGAATCAATAATTGGCCATTATTGATTCCGCTACCACGGACCACAACGGAATTCGGAATCCATATCGGGATTCTCCGCTAACCGGAAGCCGAACTTTAGACGCCGAACTTAAAACAGAAGTTCGCTCAACACTAGTCCTGTTTCCTCCACATTTTTTCAGTTGGAGGAGGCCCGAAATGTCTCTCAGCTGCGCTATTTCCATGATCTTTGGCGTCTTTTATCACCTCCAGTTTAAAAGGGATCTTATTTGAAAGTGTTTTCTGCTTTGACATCTTTCTTAAATTGAATGCAGCGCTGTATTCTTCATAGTTATGGGGGCACTGGGCGCCGAGAACATCAGTGGATGAAACTGTGGGGGATCTGTGGGTGACACTTTTATGGGGGGGAAATTTGCAAATTTCCAAGTTTCAATTTCTCTACTTCTATAATACATAGTAATACCTACAAAAATAGTTATTACTTTACATTCCCCATATGTCTACTTCATGTTAGGATCATTTTGGGAATGACATTTTATTTTTGGGGGACGTTACAAGGCTTAGAAGTTTAGAAGTAAATATTGAAATTTCTCAGAAATTTTCAAAAACCAACTTTTTAAGGACCAGTTCAGGTCTGAAGTCACTTTGTGAGGCTTACATAATAGAAACCACCCAAAAATGACCCCATCTAAGAAACTACACCCCTCAAGGTATTCAAAACTGATTTTACGAACGTCGTTAACCCTTTAGGTGTTCCACAAGAATGAATGGAAAATAGAGATACAATTTCAAAATTTCACTTTTTTGGCAGATTTTCCAGTTCTGTTTTTCTTTTGTATCAAATATTTATTTCATGCAACAAAATGCTAATTTATTATTTAAAAGTCATACAATGTGGTTTTCTGGATTTTATTTTTAGATTCTGTCTCTCACAGTTGAAGTGGACCTACGATAAAAATTACAGACCTCTCCATTCTTTGTAGGTGGGAAAACTTGCAAAATCGACAATGTATCAAATACTTATTTTCCCCACTGTAAATGTGGTATCATTGTAATCATACTGACCTGGAGAATGAGGGTGACAAGTTTGTTTTACCACAGAGGAAATGCAGTGAAAACAAAACCCATAAAACATTGGATTTTTTTTTACAGCTTCTCACTACACCACAGGCAGCAGTAAGTGGGGCCATTAGACAGTACTATTTGTCCCGCAAAAGAAACCATCCCTCAGAAAGGGGAATTAGCTCAGATGGTAGAGCGCTCGCTTAGCATGTGAGAGGTAGCGGGATCGATGCCCGCATTCTCCAGGTTATTTTATATTATTCTCATTTATTACATTTGCATTTATTTCTATAGAATGCACTATAGCAGGGGTACTCAACTAGTTTTATTAAAGGTCCACATACCAGGGTCTGCAGTCAGGTGAAGGTCCGAGCTGAACGCCAACAGTAAAGATGCCATGCGATCATGTGATCCATGCATGTGGGGCGCTCTGACGTTATAGTGGAGCGCCCCGGGTAAGTCCCAGAATTAGTAATGGCCACATTAGTGCCCCAGTAAGAATAATGTCCCCATTAGTGCCCCCAGTAAGAGTATTGCCCCCATTAGTGCCCCCCTTCTCTGCTTTTGCAAAAAAATAAAAAATATTAGCATTCACCTGGCTGCGGTGAACATTCGCTGCTGACTGCAATCTCAGGAGTGGTGCTCCAACGTGATGGCGTCTTGTAGGTCCTGTCCTGAGCTTCTAGTCAGCAGGGAGTGTTCTCCACAGCGTGAGCAAATGGAGGTGGAGGTACCGTAATAGTGTTTCCCAACCAGTGTGCCTCCAGCTGTTGCAAAACTACAACTCCCAGCATGCCCGCACAGCCAAAGGCTGTCCAGGCATTCTGGGAGTTGTAGTTTTGCAACAGCTGGAGGCACACTGGTTGGGAAACACTGCCGTAATATATATATTTTTTTTACTAGCACAAGTTGCGGTGGAGGTAACGGCTGTACTAATGGGCGTTCCATGATGGAAGCGCTCATTAGTAAGGGTACTTTCACACTTGCAGCAGGATGGATCCGACAGGCTGCTCACCCTGTCAGATCCATCTTGCCACTACTTCGCCGTGCCGCTGCTCTGTGCCCATCGACTATAATGGGGATGAGGGCAGAGTTACGGCGCAGCACGGTGAGAGGCCGCCAGACTAAAAGTACTACATGTCCGACTTTTTCGTCTGGCGGCCCCCTCAATATAATAAACATTGGTGGCGCAGTGCGCCCCCCTCAAAATAATAAACATTGGTGGCGCAGTGCGCCCCCCCTCAAAATAATAAACATTGGTGGCGCAGTGCGCCCCCCCTCAAAATAATAAACATTGGTGGCGCAGTGCGCCCCCCCCATCACCCCAGTATAATAAACATTGGTGGCGCAGTGCGCCCCCCCTCAATATAATAAACATTGGTGGCGCAGTGTGCCCCCCAACATAATAAACATTGGTGGCGCAGTGTGCCCCCCAACATAATAAACATTGGTGGCGCAGTGTGCCCCCCAATATAATAAACATTGGTGGCGCAGTGTGCCCCCCAATATAATAAACATTGGTGGCGCAGTGTGCCCCCCAATATAATAAACATTGGTGGCGCAGTGCGCCCCCCAACATAATAAACATTGGTGGCGCAGTGTGCCCCCCAACATAATAAACATTGGTGGCGCAGTGTGCCCCCCCTCAATATAATAAACATTGGTGGCGCAGTGTGCCCCCCAATATAATAAACATTGGTGGCGCAGTGTGCCCCCCAACATAATAAACATTGGTGGCGCAGTGCGCCCCCCCTCAAAATAATAAACATTGGTGGCGCAGTGTGCCCCCCAATATAATAAACATTGGTGGCGCAGTGTGCCCCCCAATATAATAAACATTGGTGGCGCAGTGTGCCCCCCAATATAATAAACATTGGTGGCGCAGTGCGCCCCCCAACATAATAAACATTGGTGGCGCAGTGTGCCCCCCAACATAATAAACATTGGTGGCGCAGTGTGCCCCCCAACATAATAAACATTGGTGGCGCAGTGTGCCCCCCCTCAATATAATAAACATTGGTGGCGCAGTGCGCCCCCCAACATAATAAACATTGGTGGCGCAGTGCGCCCCCCAACATAATAAACATTGGTGGCGCAGTGTGCCCCCCCTCAATATAATAAACATTGGTGGCGCAGTGTGCCCCCCAATATAATAAACATTGGTGGCGCAGTGTGCCCCCCAACATAATAAACATTGGTGGCGCAGTGCGCCCCCCCTCAAAATAATAAACATTGGTGGCGCAGTGTGCCCCCCAATATAATAAACATTGGTGGCGCAGTGGGCAGTGCCAATGAAGGTTAAAAAATAATTTACTCACCTCCTCCAGTTGATCGATTAGCTGCCGGTCTCCAGTTCTTACTTCTTTCTTCAGGACCTGTGGTGACATCACTGAGCTCATCACATGATCCATCACCATGGTAATGGGCCATGTGATGAGCTCAGTGACGTCACCACAGGTCCTGAAGAAAGAAGTAAGAACAGGAGACCGGCAGTTAAGCGATCAACTGGAGGAGGTGAGTTAATTTTCTTTTATTATTTTTAACCCTCATTGGCACTTCCCACTGAGCCACCAATGTTTATTATAATGGGGAAGGGGGGGGGGGGCACACTGCGCACCAATGTTTCTTATACTGGGGTGTTGGGGGGGCGCACTGTGCCACCAACGTTTCTTATACAAATACAGGAGGCGGGTGCTGGAATCAAATAGCCGGCACCCGACCTTTGTGACAGGGGGCTGCGATCAGCTACAATTAACCCCTCCAGTACCGCACCTGAAGGGTTAACTCAACTGCAGCTGATCGCAGCTCCCTGTCACAGAGGTCGGGTGCCGGCTATTTGATTCCAGCACCCGCCTCCTGTATTTGTAATACAGGTCGGTTTTCATCATTGGTGGCGCAGTGGCCACAGCCCCTCCCCTCCTCCTCCTGCCTCTTCTTATTGGCAGCGGCGGGGACAGCAGCAGCACAGGGGGGAGGGAGAGACTCCTCCTGTGCCCCGCCGCTGTATTGAGCAGAGCTGCCAGAGTGTGCAGGAGGAGGAGCGCTACATGTGGAGGAAGCCCTGTCTCACTGCGCTGTGGGACCGGTGGAAGTGCGCCGGTAAGCTCCTCCTCCTGCACGGTACAGTGTGCAGGAGAGGAGGAGCGCTCTGAAGGATGGCCGGGGTCCGGACAACTGGCGGCCGCGGTCCGTATTTGGACCGCGGTCCGCCAGTTGAGTACCCCTGCACTAAAGTATTGTTTAGGACATGTTCACTTTAGAGATAGTCACTGATATAGGAGCAGAACAATGAAAATAACTGAAAAGATGATTGTAACAAAACAGGCCTCCATCTATCCCGGTGTCTGCATGCAGGACTTTATCTGCTCTTTTAAAGGGACACTGACAGGCCTTCTGAGCATAATTAGCTCTTCATATGCCCCTCTAGGTCTTATAATAAGTTCCCAATTCATATAAGTATTATCCCTGTGCGCATTATAAAACGTTAAAAATAATCTTTATAATCACCTCTCCTTTCTGCCCAAGGGGCGTTCTTTGTGGCGCATTTGTGCCCAGCCGCGTCCCAACTGCCGGATCCTTAGACACGCCCATCTCATTAGTATTCACTTGGCGCAATGTGATCCCAGCGAGCGAGGGTGCCGGGCGCATACGCAGTATCTCCGAATGTCGGGGACTGGAAAATACCGCCCAGCGAAGTGAATACTAATGAGATGGGCGTGTCTAAGGATCCGGCAGTTGGGACGCGGCTGGGCACAAATGCGCCACAAAGAACGCCCCTTGGGCAGAAAGGAGAGGTGATTATAAAGATTATTTTTAACGTTTTATAATGCGCACAGGGATAATACTTATATGAATTGGGAACTTATTATAAGACCTAGAGGGGCATAGGAAGAGCTAATTATGCTCAGAAGGCCTGTCAGTGTCCCTTTAAGCTGAACAGAGTCCTGAACAGGGCCTTCAGTGCACGTGTGAACAACCCCTTATATCCATGAACAATCACAAAGTATATAAACATGAAACAGTGATATGGTTACAGCTGCACCGTATATCAGACCATTCGCTAAACAAGCATGAATGAGTATAAAAACATGATCGGAAAGTCTGTGCAGAAAACATCCAAATGAAAGCATAAAATCACGTCCCTGGGTGGGCTTGAACCACCAACCTTTCGGTTAACAGCCGAACGCGCTAACCAATTGCGCCACAGAGACACCTGTGTTTAGTTTGTTGCCTGTTCTGTGATGGTGTGTGTGTGTGGCCTATTCTGTGATGGTGTGTGTGTGGCCTGTTCTGTGATGGTGTGTGTGTGGCCTATTCTGTGATGGTGTGTGTGGCCTGTTCTGTGATGGCGTGTGATGTGGTCTGTTCTGTGATGGTGTGTGTGGCCTGTTCTGTGATGGTGTGTGGTGTGGCCTGTTTTGTGATGGTGTGTGTGTGTGGTCTGTTCTGTGATGGTGTGTGTGTGTGTGTGGCCTGTTCTGTGATGGTGTGTGTGGCCTGTTCTGTGATGGTGTGTGTGTGGCCTGTTCTGTGATGGTGTGTGTGTGTGGCCTGTTCTGTGATGGTGTGTGTGGTCTGTTCTGTGATGGTGTGTGTGTGTGGCCTGTTCTGTGATGGTGTGTGGTGTGGCCTGTTTTGTGATGGTGTGTGTGTGGCCTGTTCTGTGATGGTGTGTGTGGCCTGTTCTGTGATGGCGTGTGATGTGGTCTGTTCTGTGATGGTGTGTGTGTGTGGCCTGTTCTGTGATGGTGTGTGTGTGGTCTGTTCTGTGATGGTGTGTGTGTGTGGCCTGTTCTGTGATGGTGTGTGTGGTCTGTTCTGTGATGGTGTGTGTGGCCTGTTCTGTGATGGTGTGTGTGTGGCCTGTTCTGTGATGGTGTGTGTGTGGCCTGTTCTGTGATGGTGTGTGTGTGGCCTGTTCTGTGATGGTGTGTGTGGCCTGTTCTGTGATGGTGTGTGTGTGTGTGTGGCCTGTTCTGTGATGGTGTGTGTGGTCTGTTCTGTGATGGTGTGTGTGTGTGGCCTGTTCTGTGATGGTGTGTGTGTGTGTGGCCTGTTCTGTGATGGTGTGTGTGTGGTCTGTTCTGTGATGGTGTGTGTGTGGTCTGTTCTGTGATGGTGTGTGTGGTCTGTTCTGTGATGGTGTGTGTGTGTGGCCTGTTCTGTGATGGTGTGTGTGTGTGGTCTGTTCTGTGATGGTGTGTGTGTGTGTGGCCTGTTCTGTGATGGTGTGTGTGGTCTGTTCTGTGATGGCGTGTGTGTGGTCTGTTCTGTGATGGTGTGTGTGTGGTCTGTTCTGTGATGGTGTGTGGTGTGGCCTGTTCTGTGATGGTGTGTGTGGTCTGTTCTGTGATGGTGTGTGGTGTGGCCTGTTCTGTGATGGTGTGTGTGTGTGTGGTCTGTTCTGTGATGGTGTGTGTGTGGTCTGTTCTGTGATGGTGTGTGTGTGGTCTGTTCTGTGATGGTGTGTGTGTGTGGTCTGTTCTGTGATGGTGTGTGTGGTCTGTTCTGTGATGGTGTGTGTGGTCTGTTCTGTGATGGTGTGTGTGGTCTGTTCTGTGATGGTGTGTGTGTGGTCTGTTCTGTGATGGTGTGTGTGTGGTCTGTTCTGTGATGGTGTGTGTGTGGCCTGTTCTGTGATGGTGTGTGTGTGGCCTGTTCTGTGATGGTGTGTGGTGTAGCCTGTTCTGTTCTGTGATGGTGTGTGGTGTAGCCTGTTCTGTTCTGTGATGGTGTGTGGTGTGGCCTGTTCTGTTCTGTGATGGTGTGTGGTGTGGCCTGTTCTGTTCTGTGATGGTGTGTGGTGTAGCCTGTTCTGTTCTGTGATGGTGTGTGGTGTAGCCTGTTCTGTTCTGTGATGGTGTGTGGTGTGGCCTGTTCTGTTCTGTGATGGTGTGTGGTGTGGCCTGTTCTGTTCTGTGATGGTGTGTGGTGTGGCCTGTTCTGTTCTGTGATGGTGTGTGGTGTGGCCTGTTCTGTTCTGTGATGGTGTGTGGTGTGGCCTGTTCTGTGATGGTGTGTGGTGTAGCCTGTTCTGTTCTGTGATGGTGTGTGGTGTGGCCTGTTCTGTTCTGTGATGGTGTGTGGTGTGGCCTGTTCTGTTCTGTGATGGTGTGTGGTGTGGCCTGTTCTGTTCTGTGATGGTGTGTGGTGTGGCCTGTTCTGTTCTGTGATGGTGTGTGGTGTAGCCTGTTCTGTTCTGTGATGGTGTGTGGTGTAGCCTGTTCTGTTCTGTGATGGTGTGTGGTGTGGCCTGTTCTGTGATGGTGTGTGGTGTGGCCTGTTCTGTTCTGTGATGGTGTGTGGTGTGGCCTGTTCTGTTCTGTGATGGTGTGTGGTGTGGCCTGTTCTGTTCTGTGATGGTGTGTGGTGTGGCCTGTTCTGTGATGGGGTGTGGTGTGGCCTGTTCTGTTCTGTGATGGTGTGTGGTGTGGCCTGTTCTGTTCTGTGATGGTGTGTGGTGTGGCCTGTTCTGTGATGGTGTGTGGTGTAGCCTGTTCTGTTCTGTGATGGTGTGTGGTGTGGCCTGTTCTGTTCTGTGATGGTGTGTGGTGTGGCCTGTTCTGTGATGGGGTGTGGTGTGGCCTGTTCTGTGATGGTGTGTGGTGTGGCCTGTTCTGTGATGGGGTGTGGTGTGGCCTGTTCTGTGATGGGGTGTGGTGTGGCCTGTTCTGTTCTGTCATGGTGTGTGGTGTGGCCTGTTCTGTTCTGTGATGGGGTGTGGTGTGGCCTGTTCTGTTCTGTCATGGTGTGTGGTGTGGCCTGTTCTGTTCTGTGATGGTGTGTGGTGTGGCCTGTTCTGTTCTGTGATGGTGTGTGGTGTGGCCTGTTCTGTGATGGGGTGTGGTGTGGCCTGTTCTGTGATGGTGTGTGGTGTGGCCTGTTCTGTGATGGGGTGTGGTGTGGCCTGTTCTGTGATGGGGTGTGGTGTGGCCTGTTCTGTTCTGTCATGGTGTGTGGTGTGGCCTGTTCTGTGATGGTGTGGTGTCCTCCAAAAGTGTGTTTACTTTTATCTGCTTTTTGCAGCTGATCCTCCTGTTTCCTCAACTTTTTTCAGTTGGAGGAGGCCCGAAATGTCTCTCAGCTGCTCTATTTCCATGACCTTTGGCGTCTTTTATCACCTCCAGTTTAAAAGGGATCTTATTTGAAAGTGTTTTCTGCTTTGACATCTTTCTTAAAATTGAATGCAGCGCTGTATTCTTCATAGTTATGGGGGCACTGGGCGCTGAGAACATCAGTGGATGAAACTGTGGGGGATCTGTGGGTGACACTTTTATGGGGGGGAAATTTGCAAATTTCCAAGTTTCAATTTCTCTACTTCTATAATACATAGTAATACCTACAAAAATAGTTATTACTTTACATTCCCCATATGTCTACTTCATGTTTGGATCATTTTGGGAATGACATTTTATTTTTGGGGGACGTTACAAGGCTTAGAAGTTTAGAAGTAAATATTGAAATTTCTCAGAAATTTTCAAAAACCAACTTTTTAAGGACCAGTTCAGGTCTGAAGTCACTTTGTGAGGCTTACATAATAGAAACCACCCAAAAATGACCCCATTTTAGAAACTACACCCCTCAAGGTATTCAAAACAGATTTTACAAACGTCGTTAACCCTTTAGGTGTTCCACAAGAATGAATGGAAAATAGAGATACAATTTCAAAATTTCACTTTTTTGGCAGATTTTCCATTTTAATATTTTTTTTCCAGTTACAAAGCAAGGGTTAACAGCCAAACAAAACTCAATATTTATGGCCCTGATTATGTGGTTTACAGAAACACCCCATATGTGGTCGTAAACTGCTGTACGGGCACACGGCATGGCGCAGAAGGAAAGGAATGCCATACGGTTTTTGGAATATATAAAAACAGGTCTCGTCTGCACTGGATACGTGCGGCGAGCCAATGGACTTAAGGCGCAAATCACAACCCGAGCTTGGATACGAGATTTTTTATTTTGAATAGACGACGCGTTTCGGGGTACTCAGGACCCCTTTATCAAGTCTGTATCCTTGGCACCGTGAGCCCGCTGGTGCACTCTCCTGGATGTCCTTTTCAGAAGGAATGCTGATGATTGATGCTGGAGAGTGTCCTGTTGTTGCGGCGCTGCTGTGCTTGCTGCACGTGTAGCAAGCACAGCAGCGCCGCAACAACAGGACACTCTCCAGCATCAATCATTAGCATTCCTTCTGAAAAGGACATCCAGGAGAGTGCACCAGCGGGCTCACGGTGCCAAGGATACAGACTTGATAAAGGGGTCCTGAGTACCCCGAAACGCGTCGTCTATTCAAAATAAAAAATCTCGTATCCAAGCTCGGGTTGTGATTTGCGCCTTAAGTCCATTGGCTCGCCGCACGTATCCAGTGCAGACGAGACCTGTTTTTATATATTCCAATACCCACCCAAGTGGCGGTTTCGGCCCCCGCCCAGGGTTGTTTCGGACACCATTCGGCAGCACCAACCCAGACAACCTCAACACTTCGAACCTCCCTCCACCAAAGTTGCACCACAATCAGTGCAAACCAAACCAGGTGAGTAATCTCACTCATCTTGGTTAGGGGGAAGGGACATCTATCTGTTTACCCTCACCTATGAGCGCCTTCTCTCCTCTCTTGGCCATCTGAATACGGTTTTTGGAAGGCAGATTTTGCTGGACTGGTTTATTTACACTATGTCCCATTTGAAGCCCCCCTGATGCATCCCTAGAGTAGAAACTCCAAAAAAGTGACCCCATTTTAGCAACTACGGGATAGGGTGGAAGTTTTGTTGGTATTAGTTTAGGGTACATATGATTTTTGGTTGCTCTATATTACACTTTTTGTGAGGCAAGGTCACAAGAAATAGCTGTTTTGGCACCGTTTTTTTTTTTTTTGTTATTTACAACAGTCATCTGACAGGTTAGATCATGTGGTATTTTTATAGAGCAGGTTGTCACGGACACGGCGATACCTAATATGTATACAATTTTTTTATTTATGTAAGTTTTACACAATGATTTTTTAGTCTCTCCATAGTCTGAGAGCCATAGTTTTTTCAGTTTTTGGGCGATAATCTTGGGTAGGGTCTCATTTTTTGCGGGATGAGATGTCGGTTTGATTGGCACTATTTTGGGGTGCGTATGACTTTTTGATCGCTTGCTATTACACTTTTTGTGATGTAAGATGACAAAAAATGGCTTTTTTTACACTTTTTATTTTTTATTCTTTTACGGTGTTCATCTGAGGGATTAGGTCATGTGATATTTTTATAGAGCAGGTTATGGGTGGAAAAATTTATTTTTTCAACTTTTTTTTACTTTATTTTTTAGCCCACTTTGGGATTTCAACTTTTGGGGGTCTAATCCCTTTTACAATGCATTCCAATACTTCTGTATTGGAATGCATTGGCTGTATGAGTAATGCTATGTGTATTACTTATACAGCTTCCGGCCTGTGAGATCCAGGGGGCTGGATCTCACAGGCACGTCACACGAAGGCAGCGGCGATGCCTCAGGAAGGCATCGCGCTGCCTTCCATGCAATCGGGTCCCCCCTACAGCCGCCACTGCAACAGTGAAAAGCCGCAAACCGCAGGTCTGAATTGAATTAATTTCAATGGGGCTGTGCACATGAGCAGTGATTTTCACACATCACTTGTGCGTTGGGTGAAAATCGCAGCATGCTCTATATTCTGTGTTTTTCACGCAACGCAGGCCCCATAGAAGTGAATGGGGCTGCGTGAAAATCGTAAGCATGTGCAAGCATGTGCGGATGCGGTGCGATTTTCACGCATGGTTGCTAGGTGACGATCGGGATGGGGACCCGTTCTTTATTATTTTCCCTTATAACATGGTAATAAGGGAAAATAATAGCATTCTTAATACAGAATGCAAAGTAAATTAGGAATGGAGGGGTAAAAAAAATAATATTAAACTCACCTCATCCACTTGTTCGCGCTGCCCGGCTCGTCTTCTTTCTTCTTCTTTGAGGACCTGGGAGAAAAGGACCTTTGGTGACGTCACTGCGCTCATCACATGGTCCATCACATGCTCCATCACCATAGTGATGGATCATGTGATGAGCGCAGTGACGTCACCAAAGGTCCTGATAGATCATGTGATGAGCGCAATTACGTCACCAAAGGTCCTTTTCTCCCAGGTCCTCAAAGAAGAAAAGGCCCTTTCTATTTTATGAATGTCTTTTTGTAGGTGGGGTCTCTACACAGTACTTCAGATAGGGTCTCACTTGAGCTCTATACAGCGGTATTATTTCACGTTTTTATAGAAAATAATAAAAAATATATAATTTTATTGCACTATTCACATGAAAAAAACAGGAAACACCACTTTAAAAGAACTTTATAGTCTACTCATCTTTTTCACTGAGATGTGATTAAATCGCCATAATGACACAGCCAAGCTGCTGTTTGGCAGGCGTACGTCTTTTTTTTTCCTCCACCCTCAAACCTTTCCTCTCCCGTGCTGCGACTATAGAAGCAGAGACCGTCTGGCAGAATTCAGACGTCTGCACATCTGGGTTGTGGGATCAACGTTCCGATAAACAGGAGCCTCCAGAGGGAAAATAAAGAGGCGTCACAGTCTCAAGAGCGACCGGTAAGGAAAGATGATAAGACGTTGACGAGGGTTAGTAAATACGGTGCGAAACCTTCAAACAGTATTATAATGAGTTCTAGTTTCTTATTATATACAGAGTAGAAAAGGGAGTGGGTTTTATTCCTTACATTGCTTTCTGACAGTTTTCTTAAAGCATTTGTATAATTTAGGGCTCATGCACACGACCGTTGTCGTTTTGCAGTCCGTTTTTCACAGATCCGTTTTTCGGTATCTGAGCTTTTTTTTCCCTCTGATTTAAGTCCTCTTCTGTTCCGTCATTCCAGAAAACATATCTGTATGGTTTCCGTATGCAGATCGTAAAACGGAAACAGTAGCTTATTAATCGCCAAACATGTAGCATTTCTACAGTATGGATCCGCAAAATACGGATGTGTTCCGTGTGCGTTCTGTATTTTTTGCAGACCCATTGACTTGAATGGGGCCTTGGATTTGCGGACAATAATAGGATATGCACTACTTTTTTGCGTAACGGAAATACGGAAACGGAATGCACACTGAGTACCTTCTGTTGTTTTTGCGGACCCGTTGTAGTGAATGGTTCCGCATATGGTCTGCAAAATAAACAGAACGGAAGCAGAAAGAAAATACGTCCGTGTGCATGAGCCCTTAGTCTTATCATAAAGATGAAGTAGAAAGAATCCAGGATATTGTATTTGACTGATAACGACCATTGTGTGTTTTGTGGTCCGCAAATTGCGGATCCGCAAAACAAGGAAGCCGCCCGTGTGCCTTCCGCAATTTGCGGAATGGAACAGGCGTCCCATTGTGGAAATGCCTATTCTTGTCCGCAAAACGGACAAGAATAGGACATGTTATTTTTTTTTTTTTTGCGGGGCCGCGGAATGGAGCCACGGATGCGGACAAATCTGCCGTGAGTAAATATTGAAATTCAGGGAATCTGCTGGACTTCAACATCAGCAAAACGTTGCAGATTTAGTTGCGGGATGCATTGTGGAAGAGCTGCAGGTTTCATTCCTCTGCATTAGATTCTGCTGCAGATATTTTATCCATCGTGGGGGATGAGATTTGTTAAAATCTTGTCCACTTTGCTGCAAATGTAAACATTGTAGATTTTCAGCAAGCAATTGCGCAACACACATGTACCTGTCCGTTTTGCAAAAATCGCTACAGAAGCTTTTTTGCATTTCAGCATAGCCTAAGGGTACTTTCACACTAGCGTTTTTCTTTTTCCGGCATAGAGTTCCATCCTAGGGGCTCAATACCGGAAAAGAACTGATCAGTTTTATCCCCATGCATTCTGAATGGAGAGCGATCCGTTCAGTTTGCATCAGGATGTCTTCAGTTCAGTCTTTTTGACTGATCAGGCAAAAGAGAAAACAGTAGCATGCTACGGTTTTATCTCCGGCGAAAAAAACTGAAGACTTGCCTGAATGCCGGCATTGATCCGGCATTTTTTCCCATAGGAATGTATTAGTGCCGGATCTGGCATTCAGAATACCGGAATGCGGGATCCGTCCTTCCGGTCTGCGCATGCGCAGACTGAAAAAAAGGTGAAAAAAATAAATGCCGGATCCGTTTTGCCGGATGACACCAGAAAGACGGATCTGGCATTTCAATGCATTTTTTGGACTGATAAGGATCCTGATCAGTCTTACTACTAATGCCATCAGTTGGCCTACGTTTTGCCTGATCCGGCAGGCAGTTCCGGCGACGGAACTGCTTGCCGGATCTCTCCGGGGAAAGTGTGAAAGTACCCTAAGCCAGGCATCCTCAACCTGCGGCCCTCCAGCTGTTTTAAAACCACAACTCCCACAATGCCCTGCTGTAGGCTGATACCTGTAGGCTGTTCGGGCATGCTGGGAGTTGTAGTTTTGCAACACCTCGAGGGCCGCAGTTTGAGGATGCCTGGCCTAAGCCAAGGAGATAGATTCTCCTAGGGCTGTGATGGCTAACCTCCGGCACTCCAGCTGTGGTAAAACTACAACTCCCAAGATGTGCACTTGCTTGGCTGTTCTCAGAACTCCCTAGAAATGAATGGAGCATGCTGGGAGTCGTAGTTTCACTATAGCTGGAGGTTAGCCATCACTGTCCGAGGGTAGAGATAATGGGGGTGAAGTAGCCCATAGCAACCAATCCTTCCACTTTTATTTTCTCAGAGCTCCTTTGGAAAATGAAAGGCGGAATCTGATTGGTTTAGGCAACTAAGTCAGTTTTCCTTCACACCAGTTTGATAAATCTCCCCCGATATGTTGACATTTACGTACCCAGCAGACTGTCCCTTTCATTTGTTCAATAAGAAGTTTTTTCCTAGATTCTTACGTTTTACCAGAATAGCCGTCCAATAATGAAGCTTGGTGCCACGCTTGGCGCTGATTCGTGCACACAATGGCGTCTCAGCCAGCAGACACATATTTGACCAGGAAGCAGGAAGGCCGGGTGTTGATTTTTATACCACATACAAAAAATGTTCTATTTTAAAAATGGCAGCAAAATAGGTCTCATATTTTGGATAGGAACACACACAGACCTGCAAGGATCACTTAACAAGACGTAGGAAATAAGGCTCTGTTGTTCACAATGCCATCAACCAGACACATCAGGCAAACGCACTGTAAGGCGAGGACTACACGGCCACAGTGGTCGCGGCCAGGATCACTGAGCAGCGGTGATCCCATAGAAATGAATAGGATCGCCGCAGCAGTCGCGACCATTCATTCCTACGGGATCGCCGCTGCTCAGCGATGCTGGCCACGTCCAGTGTTGCCGTGTGGCCCTTGCCTAAAAACTGATCCTAAGGCACCTAAGAAAATAATAAGACTACACTGCGTGCAGAATTATTAGGCAAATGAGTATTTTGACCACATCATCCTCTTTATGCATGTTGTCTTACTCCAAGCTGTATAGGCTCGAAAGCCTACTACCAATTAAGCATATTAGGTGATGTGCATCTCTGTAATGAGAAGGGGTGTGGTCTAATGACATCAACACCCTATATCAGGTGTGCATAATTATTAGGCAACTTCCTTTCCTTTGGCAAAATGGGTCAAAAGAAGGACTTGACAGGCTCAGAAAAGTCAAAAATTGTGAGATATCTTGCAGAGGGATGCAGCACTCTTAAAATTGCAAAGCTTCTGAAGCGTGATCATCGAAAAATCAAGCGTTTCATTCAAAATAGTCAACAGGGTCGCAAGAAGCGTGTGGAAAAACCAAGGCGCAAAATAACTGCCCATGAACTGAGAAAAGTCAAGCGTGCAGCTGCCAAGATGCCACTTGCCACCAGTTTGGCCATATTTCAGAGCTGCAACATCACTGGAGTGCCCAAAAGCACAAGGTGTGCAATACTCAGAGACATGGCCAAGGTAAGAAAGGCTGAAAGACGACCACCACTGAACAAGACACACAAGCTGAAACGTCAAGACTGGGCCAAGAAATATCTCAAGACTGATTTTTCTAAGGTTTTATGGACTGATGAAATGAGAGTGAGTCTTGATGGGCCAGATGGATGGGCCCGTGGCTGGATTGGTAAAGGGCAGAGAGCTCCAGTCCGACTCAGACGCCAGCAAGGTGGAGGTGGAGTACTGGTTTGGGCTGGTATCATCAAAGATGAGCTTGTGGGGCCTTTTCGGGTTGAGGATGGAGTCAAGCTCAACTCCCAGTCCTACTGCCAGTTTCTGGAAGACACCTTCTTCAAGCAGTGGTACAGGAAGAAGTCTGCATCCTTCAAGAAAAACATGATTTTCATGCAGGACAATGCTCCATCACACGTGTCCAAGTACTCCACAGCGTGGCTGGCAAGAAAGGGTATAAAAGAAGAAAATCTAATGACATGGCCTCCTTGTTCACCTGATCTGAACCCCATTGAGAACCTGTGGTCCATCATCAAATGTGAGATTTACAAGGAGGGAAAACAGTACACCTCTCTGAACAGTGTCTGGGAGGCTGTGGTTGCTGCTGCACGCAATGTTGATGGTGAACAGATCAAAACACTGACAGAATCCATGGATGGCAGGCTTTTGAGTGTCCTTGCAAAGAAAGGTGGCTATATTGGTCACTGATTTGTTTTTGTTTTGTTTTTGAATGTCAGAAATGTATATTTGTGAATGTTGAGATGTTATATTGGTTTCACTGGTAAAAATAAATAATTGAAATGGGTATATATTTGTTTTTTGTTAAGTTGCCTAATAATTATGCACAGTAATAGTCACCTGCACACACAGATATCCCCCTAAAATAGCTAAAACTAAAAACAAACTAAAAACTACTTCCAAAAATATTCAGCTTTGATATTAATGAGTTTTTTGGGTTCATTGAGAACATGGTTGTTGTTCAATAATAAAATTAATCCTCAAAAATACAACTTGCCTAATAATTCTGCACTCCCTGTAGTCAGATCCAGGTGAAAATATCACTACTGTAGTATCGGAGCTTTTATTTTGTTATTATTCCTTTTAGGTTACATGAACACGACCGTATGTGTTTTGCGCAAATTGCGGATCCGCAAAGAAAACAACGGATGACATCCGTATGCCATCCATTTTTTTTTGCGAATCCATTGTAACTAGTGTTGAGCGAACTTGTGTTTTAAGTTCGGCGTCTAAAGTTCGGGTTATCGAAGAATTGCGTTATGGATTCCGCTACCACGGACCATAACGGAATTTAGAATCCATAACGAGATTCTTCGATGACCCAAACTTTATACGCCGAACTTAAAACACAAGTTCGCTCAACACTAATTCTAACAATGCCTAAAACGGATAAGAATAGGACATGTTCTATTTTTTTTGCGGGGCTACGGAACGGACATACTAATGCGGACAGCACATTGGGTGCTGTCTGCATTTTTTGCGGACCCATTGAAATGAAAGGGTCCGCGTCCTATCCACAAAAAAAAAAACGGACGCGAAAACAGAGAACATTCGTGTGCATGTAGCCTTTTACACATTATTTTAGGAGAAAAAGTTTCCTTTGCATGAAAGGCGCAGATTGTTCTTTGATTTGACTCAGCTGTGAAATCCATTTCCTCTGTAGATTTTGCTGACCGGCTCAGTTTGAAAGAAGTGAAAAGCATACCTGCAATGGAACAATCCACTCCACTGCTGCTCGTCCTCCTCCGGGCGGTGACCGCTCTGCATTATGAAGGTAAATCCGTGTGTAGTCTGACCATTTCAGAATCTTATTTTTACATTGGTAAATCAGTCGTTTTTCACACTTCATTCCACTGCATTCCTTCCAGTTACATTTCTGTTATTTCACACTGGAAACTTGCGATGACATTCAGATATTACAAGTTGCATCCAGTTAGGACAACTCGCATTGAGGGTCATTTTCCAATAGGCTGGGAGACATTCACTGCTAGGAGCCCCACATACATACGTACATCAAGGTTCTTGCCGCGGCGAGTGCTACAATGGCCACGACTCCTAAGGCCCAGGCATGGGATTCAGCCAGTTCCCTCAGGTTCTCCAGCTGGAGATGAGCGCCTCCATTCCATAGTTTGGCTCCTTAGGGCCTTTTGAAAGTTGGGTGGTATGCGTGTAGTAGTGTATTTATGAGTATTGCATATATATGGTGTATGTATATGTAAACATGTGTCTAGTGTTGAGTGAACTTGTTTTTTAAGTTCGGCGTCTAAAGTTTGGGTTATCGAAGAATCCTGTTATGGATTCCTCTACCACGGACCATAAAGGAATTTAGAATCCATAACGGGATTCTTCGATAACCCGAACCCGAACTTTAGACGCCGAACTTAAAAAAGAAGTTTGCTCAACACTACATGTGTCGTGATGCCGCATGTCCGCCATTGAGTAGGGAACCACCCCTGCTAAGGCCGCTTTCCACGAGTAGATAATTTAATTCAAATGAGCAACGAACTAGTCCTTATTGGAATTTGCTGTAAATGATACCCGTTTACTAGTGTTGAGCGAACTTCTGTTTTAAGTTCGGTGTCTAAAGTTCGGCCTCCGGTTAGCGGAGAATCCCAATATGGATTCCGAATTCCGTTGTGGTCCGTGGTAGCGGAATCAATAATGGCCGATTATTGATTCCGCTACCACGGACCACAACGGAATTCGGAATCCATATCGGGATTCTCCGCTAACCGGAAGCCGAACTTAAAACAGAAGTTCGCTCAACACTACCGTTTACACTTGTGGAATTCCGGACAGTGAACGATGATTTAGATATCTACATCAGTAATCACAAGAACGACAAACCAAACAATTTTGGTTTAAGCGTTCAATGCTTTTATAATAACTGATCGCGTTAGTTCAATTTTAAGTTTTTTAAACGACTATTTACTTATGCAAAGGGGCCTTCAGCTTTAGCTCGTAGAGTTGAGGGACCCCAACCTCAACAATCCAGCTCAGGGCTTATTTACATCTGTGTAGGGGGCTTCTTCGCAGATTTCACCAAAAAGAGCAGACGAAAAAGTCCTGTATGGTCTCTTTCACACGGTCAGTATATAGAGATGAGCGAGCTTTCCAGTTTGGCGTACAAGGTTCGGGTTATCTAAGAATTCCGTTATGGGTTCCGCTACCATGGACCATAACTTATTGCGGAATCCATAATGGAATTCTTAGATAACCCGAACCTTGTACGCCAAACTTGAAAACACAAGTTCACCCAACACTATCAGTACTATGGTCGGTATTTTTGCATCAGTATTTGTAAGCCAAAACCAAGGGTCCAAAGCACAGAAGAGGCACAAATATTTGTTTTTTACCTTTTCTCAGTAGGTTCCACTTCTGGTTTTGGCCTACAAATACTGATGCAAAATAAGAGACCATGCAGGACTCTTTAATGCTAAAACAGCAGACACCTGAACAGAAACCAAATGGGCCCCATTATAGTAAATGAGGTCTGTTCGACTGTTGGTTTTAGTTATGTGCCGA
Organism: Bufo bufo; assembly: GCF_905171765.1. Classification (NCBI taxonomy): domain Eukaryota; kingdom Metazoa; phylum Chordata; class Amphibia; order Anura; family Bufonidae; genus Bufo; species Bufo bufo. Next base: position 211,532,803 of record NC_053396.1, on the reverse strand, counting down.
ATTAGCTCTGTTACGTTTCGACACTTCTTTTATGTTCTGTTATGATCTGGCAGTTCTGTTATTTTTGTTATTCTGCTCTTCTAACAGCAGAAAAATGGAAATAACTAGTTCAGATGTGAATGAGGCTTCCTGTATGGACTAATTCCATCTTACTCTCAGCCTTCCCTGGTGGTCTAGTGGTTAGGATTCGGCGCTCTCACCGCCGCGGCCCGGGTTCGATTCCCGGTCAGGGAAATATGTTGTTTTTTTTTGTCTGAGCACTCAATGCTTTTGCTGTACTCTATAACTGATCGCTTTTGCTCAATTTTAAAAATTTTTTAAACAATTATCTAGTCATGTAAAGGAGCTTGAAGTTTTGCGGGACCCCCAACCTCAGCAATCCAGCGTAGGCATGGTTTACATCTGCGTCGGGGGGGCTGCGTTGCAGATTTTGCCAAAAACAGCAGACGAAAAAGTCTTGTATGCAGGACTTCTTATGCTAAAACAGCAGACACCTGAACAGAAACCAAATGGACCCCATTACAATAATCCTTTCTTATTGTCCTGTATGGACTAATTCTGCCCAATTCTCAGCTTTCCCTGGTGGTCTAGTGGTTAGGATTCGGCGCTCTCACCGCCGCGGCCCGGGTTCGATTCCCGGTCAGGGAAATTAATTTTTTTTTTCTTATCGTTACATTTTTTTTCTTATTAACATTTTCACAGTTGCAAAATTAGTTCTGTTACATTATTAATATAACGTGACAATGGAAGCAACATTTATGAATGTTTCCTTCTGCTACTTCCTAGCAGTGATCTGGATGAGCAATCATGTGACTCACAGGGGAAGTGCCTCATACATGCAAGTTCCAGACGCCACAGGTTTTTTCCTTTGCATTGCACGACCAGCAGCACAATCAGTGGGGCTTTTCTTAAGCTCAGGAGTTTTCAGGTCAGAAAATGGGGTTAATTTAAAGAAGCAAATGAAATCCCTTTGTGAGTGCCCTGAATTGTCTTATAGTTTTATAGTTTCATAAATAAAGGATCTTATTCAGTCTTTAGCTGTTGAGGAACTAAAAGTCCTTTTGGATGGGATTTGTTGGTACTTGTAGTCCTACTTTCACGTTCTATGGGACACATTCTTCTATTATGGTGCGATCTGTAATAAGCTGCAGAAAAGATACAGGGAGTTTAGATTAGATACATGGTATTTATGTGTAATGGTTCCACAATTTGACGATTAATTGCATATTAGCCAAAGTAGCTGGAAAGCAGAGCTTTTGTTAGTGAAATTTCCTGTTAAGCCGTGACCGTTCTGACCCCAGAGTGTAAACTGATTCCTGGGCGTGAAAGGGTTACAGCAATGTGAGTGCCCGCTGCTTAGTCACTGGAATACTTCAGTAATGTCTCATTCAGTCCTGAGGCCCCTGCTGTATGAGGCGCGTTTTATTGTGTATTTTATGACTTGTATTTTCTTGTCAATCCGAGCAAAACAAGACTCTGAGGCCTCCTGCCCACGACTGTAGGTGTCCCGTTGCTGTATTGCGGATCCGCAATACAAGGGCACCGTTCCGTGTGCATTTCGCATCCCATTGACTTGATTGGGTCCGCAAATCCGGAGATGCAGAACGTAAGCACGGAACGGAACACTACAGAAGCACTACAGAGGGCTTCCGTGGGGTTCTGTTCCGCAAAAAGATAGAGCATGTTCAATCTTTTTGCGGAACGGACGGATGCTGACCCATTCAAGTTGAATGGGTCTGGATCCGTCCCAGCGGCCGCACGGAGGTTGCCCGTGCATTGGGGACCGCAAATTGCATTCCCCAATGCATAGAATGGAACGAATACGTTCGTGTGCAGGAGGCCTAAGGCCGGGTTCACATCACCGTTTAGATCCGTCTGAAGAACAGAAAAATAAAGGAAAAAATGGGTGCTGTATTTTAAGCATCCGTTATGCTCAGTTATGCATATTATGTTATGTTATTTCAGACGGAAAAAAATGTCCTGCATATCGGATCAGAAGAACGGGGAAAAAAACGGTGATGTGAACCTAGCCTTACCCTACTAACTTTAGGCTGGTGGCATACTCTACGACTGCACAAGATTCCAATGATTATAAGGTGCATTCACACTGCGTTTGTAGTGTACTTCGAATTTCCCGAGATATTCCGTCGTCTGTGTGGCCATACAGAGGCATGTGTCGCACATAGGCTCCCGTGTTAAAAATAAAAGTGTATACCACTCTTTATGGAATACCGTAGTTGTCTATGCTATCCCACACAGCACAAGAACAAAAAAGGTATACTAGCCCAATGAGCAGCCAAAAGCAGTGTCTTTAGGCCTTTGTTAGGTAAATCTGGGCTTTTAGAAAAATTTGCTTTCCCAGTGCATACTCCGAATGTAGATTGCAAAGCAGTCAAATGTTATGCCATGCAAAAATGTCCTTTTACACGGACAGATGTGTCAGACAATTATTGGGAACAAACCAAACGTTCCTGATAATAGCCTGAGATGAAGGCAGCATTTACATGCACTCACTCCCCAATGCCAGGACGAGCGATTCATACAGCGATCGATTGTCCCCATAGATAATCATTTTTCCTGGGCAGCAGATCGCTGTTGACTGCAGGATCTGCTGCACGGGAACGATGATTTCTGGTGCCTGCTGAAAAACATGATCAATGCACAGCACAAACGATCATTCCTGATTATTGGTCTGTGTAAAGGACCTTAAAGGAATTCTGTCACCCAGTTTTAGCCTATAGAGATGCGAACATGCACGGCTAGATCGCCGCTAGGTGGAAGGAACAGAGTCCACCCAGGGCCAGACTTAAGGCTGTGCAACCACACAGGGTGCGTCGCCCTGGACTCCTGAAGGGAACACCAGACAGTCTACTTTGCCGGGTAACTGGTCGCCAGGTCGATTCACCCGGTTTCTGGGCACCCCTTGCACTCAATTGTATATGCATCCCCAGGCCACAGATATAATTGAGCAGTATGCTCAGGGTCAGGACCGTGCAGAGAAGAGTGATGTCATTATCATGTGACCAGCGCAGGAAGCGAGCGGCAGTGCAGACAAGTGCGGACGGACCTGTGAGCTTAGTGGTTTCTCTTCCATTAAAAGTTGTCAAATACAAGGAGTTGTAAATCTTTCTTTTTACTCACTGCCCTCTGACATACCATAATAACATCCTATAAATGCTGGGAGTTGTAGTTCTTTCCTATTATATCCTTCTCTATGTCATCACCACTGATGCTCCATATTAATAGTCTGTGCATGCTGGGATTTGTAGGTCTCTTATACCTCTTTCCCTATAATGTCCACTGATGCCCCATGATAATGAGCTGGACATGCTTGGAGTGGTAGTCCTCTACTCTTTTACCCCCTCCCTGTATTGCCCCCTAATTTGCAATAATAACAATATGGTCAGGATGCGACTTGTAGTTCTCTTGTCACTATTAAAATGTTCTGCAGCATCTGAGGCTGTTCACATCTGCGCTAGTGGTCTGCTGCGTACATCATAGAGGAAGAGAGGGAGGCCATCAATAACGAAGATAAACTCCACTAAACATACACAGCCACCCATCTGTAGATGGCACTGTTTTTTGGGGTTCTTGCCCCTCAGCATGACAGGAAGATGCGCATTAAGGAATTCAATGTATGGCTTGGTGAATGGTGTCTGAACCAAGGGTTTGGCTTTGTGTCTCATGTTAGCTCTCGTTGGAATGGAAAAGAACTGTACAAGAAAGATGGTTTGCATCTTTCTCTCAAGGGAACGAATGTCCTCAGTGAACAATTCCAAGTATTTTCTAAGGAGCATTTAAACTAGGAAAGGGGGGCAAAAGGGTGATAATCCAGCAGTCCGACTGCCCCCCGGAACAATGCCAAAAGATGCCAGTAGCACAGAGGTTAAGAAATGACAAGCTCAGAGTCTTGCCTACAAATGCTCGCAGTTTAGGGAATAAGATCAATGAACTTGAGTCTATAATGGCATCTGAGAATATAGATTTAGTGGCTGTTACTGAGACATGGTTCAATGGGAGTAATGACTGGGATATAACAATACCAGGGTTCTCTCTATATAGGAAAGACAGAGAAGGCAAGAAAGGGGGAGGGGTGGCCCTGTTTGTGAAAGATAGCATAAAATCTAATTTAATACAAGTTAGCGAGACCAATTTAGAGTCAGTTTGGGTTACCTTGCAGCTCGATAATCATAAGGTAACTCGTGTAGGTGTGATATATAGACCACCTAGCCAAGTCAAAGAATTAGATGATCTACTAGTTGAGGAAATAGCTAAAATGACATTGAAATGGGAAGTTCTCATTATGGGAGACTTTAATCTTCCTCATGTAAACTGGAAAACCAAAATAGCTAGTTCTGGCAGGAGTACAGATATTCTAAATTCCCTACTGGGATTATCTCTACAGCAAGTAGTTGAGGAGCCAACCCGGAAGGAGGCCATTTTAGATTTAGTATTTACAAATCGGAATTTGGTATATGATATTAGTGTAGGGGAAAGCTTGGGATCTAGTGATCACCAGTCAGTGTGGTTTACTATAAGTACAGTGACTGAGTCACACCACACAAAAACAAAAGTTTTAGTTTTTAGAAAAACTGACTTTTCTAAAATTAGATTAGTGGTATACGAGTCCCTATCAGATTGGAACAGTTTCAATGGAGTGCAGGAGAAATGGGACTACTTAAAAGAGGCACTATTGAAGGCAACAGATAATTGCATTAGGCTTGCCAGTAAAAGCAAAAAAAGGAAGAGACCACTGTGGTACTCAGCAGAAGTGGCCAAAATCATTAAAAACAAAAAGATAGCATTTAGTAATTATAAAAAAAAAAACTAGGATGACAGGCAAATTTATAAGATTAGGCAGAGAGAGGTCAAACAAGTTATAAGAGCTTCTAAAGCACCGGCAGAAGAGAAATTATCTTAGTCAGTGAAAAAAGGCGATAAGACATTCTTCAGATACATAAATGAAAGGAATTACCAAATTAAAAACAAAAGAAGGAAGGTATATGGAAGAAGATAAAGAACTAGCTGACTGCCTCAATGAATACTTCTGTTCAGTTTTTACAAAGGAAAATGAAGGAAAAGGACCTCAATTAGGAAGGAAGACTAATGAATCTTTTGATGCATGTGTCTTTACAGAGGAAGAGGTTCTAAGTCAGATGTCTAAAATTAATACAAATAAGTCACAGGGGCCTGATGGGATACACCCAAAGCTATTAAAAGAGCTCAGCTGTGAACTAGCAAAACCATTAACAGATTTATTTAACCAATCACTGGTAACAGGAGTCATCCCAGAAGATTGGAAATTAGCAAATGTGGTGCCCATTCACAAGAAAGGTAGTAGGGAGGAATCGGGCAACTATAGGCCAGTAAGCCTGACATCAATAGTGGAGAAATTGATGGAAACCATACTTAAGGAGAGGATTGTGGAACATCTAAAATCCCATGGATTGAAAGATGAAAAACAGCATGCGTTTACTTCAGGGAGATCATGTCAAACTAATCTTATTGATTTTTTTGATTGGGTGGCTAAAATAATAGATGGCGGAGGTGCAGTAGACATCGCTTATCTAGACTTTAGTAAGGCTTTTGATACTGTCCCACATAAAAGGCTTATCAATAAATTGCAGTCTTTGGGCTTAGACTCCCATATTGTTGAATGGATTAGGCAGTGGTTGAGGGACAGACAACAGAGGGTTGTAGTCAATGGAGTATATTCAGACCATGGTATTGTTACCAGTGGGGTACCTCAGGGATCTGTTCTGGGACCCATATTGTTTAATATCTTTATCAGCGAAATTGCAGACAGCCTCGATGGTAAGGTGTGTCTTTTTGCTGATGACACAAAGATTTGTAACAGGGTTGATGTTCCTGGAGGGATACTCCAAATGGAAAAGGATTTAGGAAAACTAGAGGAATGGTCAAAAATCTGGCAACTAAAATTTAATGTTGATAAGTGCAAGATAATGCACCTGGGGCGTAAAAACCCAAGAGCAGAATATACAATCAGTGATACAGTCCTAACCTCAGTATCTGAGGAAAGGGATTTAGGGGTCATTATTTCAGAAGACTTAAAGGTAGGCAGACCATGTCATAGAGCAGCAGGAGATGCTAGCAGAATGCTTGGGTGTATAGGGAGAGGCATTACCAGTAGAAAGAGGGAGGTGCTCATGCCGCTCTACAGAGCACTAGTGAGACCTCATTTGGAGTATTGTGCTCAGTACTGGAGACCATATCTCCAGAAGGATATTGATACTTTAGAGAGAGTTCAGAGAAGAGCTACTAAACTAGTACATGGATTGCAGGAAAGATTAAAGGACCTTAACATGTATAGCTTGGAAGAAAGACGAGACAGAGGGGATATGATAGAAACTGCTAAATACATAAAGGGAATCAACAAGGTAGAAGAGGAGAGAATATTTAAAAGAAGAAAAACTGCTACAAGAGGACATAGTTTTAAATTAGAGGGGCAAAGGTTTAAAAGTAATATCAGGAAGTATTACTTTACTGAGAGAGTAGTGGATGCATGGAATAGCCTTCCTGCAGAAGTGGTAGCTGCAAATACAGTGAAGGAGTTTAAGCATGCATGGGATAGGCATAAGGCCATCCTTCATATAAGATAGGGCCGGGGCTATCCATAGTATTTAGTATATTGGGCAGACTAGATGGGCCAAATGGTTCTTATCTGCCGACACATTCTAGGTTTCTATGTTTCATCAGTCCAGAGCAGGATACTGGTTGGGTGGAATGTGTTAGTTTGTATACGTTTTTCCTCATGGATCTAAGCATCTCATCCAGACAACCCTGCTTTGTACTTGAGGAGGGGCAAGAACCCCAAAAGAGAGCTATCAATACTTGGATGTCTCTGGTTTGGCTGGTATGATGCAGTTTGCGCAGTTTTATATTATTGTAATTTTTAGTATTTGCGATTTTTCAATCATATCAGAACTATTGGATAACGTGGCCATAAGTCGATAGCCATGTGGCTGATATATGGTGATGTATATCTGCTGCGTACATCATATGGGGAGAGGGGGGCCATCAGTAACAAACTTAAATTCAACTAAATTTACAAAAGGAAAAATGCAATGATCGCAGGTTCTTCCATATTATTGGTGGCCACATCATCACTACCCAATTTATCAAATCCGAATATATGCAATATGCCAAAGTGAACCCCTAGATGCATAAACTTGATAGTGGTGATTAGTGTTGAGCGAACTTGTGTTTTAAGTTCAGCGTCTAAAGTTCGGGTTATCGAAGAATCGCGTTATGGATTCCGCTACCACGGACCATAACGGAATTTAGAATCCTAAACACGATTCTTCGATAACCCAAACCCGAACTTTAGACGCCGAACTTAAAACACAAGTTCGCTCAACACTAATGGTGATGTGAACCCGGCCTAACCAATACCACAGGTGTCGTCTGTATCCAGTAGACTACTTGCTGACACTGAGTCAGTTTATAATCCATGAGTAGATGGAGGAGGACGCGCTGTGCACAATGATTTCATTCCATTTGTAATGTTTTCCAAATGTCTTGAGGTTTTGTAGGAGAGACAGTCTGGAACCACAAAATGTATGCTCTCACTACTATGTGCGCTGGAACCTGACTTCCACTGGAAGTCCCCAATCATGATCCTGTACAGGAATGTGAAGGGGCTTTAGTTTCCCCTTACAAGTTCGAGCAGACGGCCTAGCCATCTCTATATCGGTGCCTCACACTCTGCAGAATTTGTTGCAGAATGGTGTTGTTTTGGCAGCAAACTCATGGATTTTTGCAAGCCTCGTTCTGATGAATGGAACAGATTTTCAGTCGCTGAAAATTGTGTAACACAATCTGCCATGTGTGAAGGCATCTTATAACTACTGTCTCGCTAAAACTGGTCATTATTTGAATGCAAAATAAGGTTCCAGTATTAAGCCAGTTAACGGGGTTGTCCGGGCTTTTTTTATTGATGACCTATGCTCAGGATAGGTCATCAATATCAGATCAGTGGGTCCGACAGCCGCACCCCCGTCGATCAGCTGTACGAGGAGACGGCGCACACAGTGTACACGTGCCATCTCCCTTCCTGTCCGCTGCTGTATGTCTATGGGACTGCAGCAGCGGACAGGAAGAGAGACGGGAGACGGCACGTGTATACTGTGTGCGCCGTCTCCTCGTACAGCTAATAGGGTAGGTCATCAATATCAGATCGGTGGTGGTCTGACACCCTGCACCCCCGCCGATCAGCTGTGCTAGGAGACGGCACGCACAGTATACACGTGCCATCTCCCTTCCTGTCCGCTGCTGTATGTCTATGGGACTGCAGCAGCGGACAGGAAGAGAGACGGGAGACGGCACGTGTATACTGTGCGCGCCGTCTCCTCGTACAGCTAATAGGGTAGGTCATCAATATCAGATCGGTGGTGGTCCGACACCCTGCACCCGCCCCGATCTGATATCGATGACCTATCCCAAGGATAGGTCATCAGTAGATAAAGCCCAGACAACTCCTTTAATGATTACATTAAATATACAGGGTGGGCCATTTATATGGATACACCTTAATAAAATGGGAATGGTTGGTGATATTAACTTCCTGTTTGTGGCACATTAGTATATGTGAGGGGGGAAACTTTTCAAGATGGGTGGTGGCCATTTTGAAGTCGGCCATTTTGAATCCAACTTTTGTTTTTTCAATAGGAAGAGGGTCATGTGACACATCAAACTTATTGGGAATTTCACACGAAAAACAATGGTGTGCTTGGTCTTAACGTAACTTTATTCTTTCATGAGTTATTTACAAGTTTTTGACCACTTATAAAATGTGTTCAATGTGCTGCCCATTGTGTTGGATTGTCAATGCAACCCTCTTCTCCCACTCTTCACACACTGATAGCAACACCGCAGGAGAAATGCTAGCACAGGCTTCCAGTATCCGTAGTTTCAGGTGCTGCACCATTGATGGTATGGTGTGGTATATGGGGTACAAAGATAGTGGGGCCATTCTTCATCAATGGAAACCTCAAGGCCACTGGATATGCGAAATTGCTACATGATGATGTGCTTCCCTCTTTATGCACTGAAGCTGGTACGTTCCCTGAGTTTTTCCAGCAAGATGGTGCACCCATCACCACATTATGGGTGTCAGGTCCAAACATTCCTAGATGAACAGTTTCCTGGAAAGTGGATTAGTCGTTGTGGGCCAGTTGAATGGCCCCCAGGGTCTCCCGATCTGACCCCCTTAGACTTTTATCTTTGGGGTCATCTGAAGGCAATTGTCTATGCTGTGAAGATACGAGATGTGCAGCACCTGAAACTACGGATACTGGAAGCCTGTGCTAGCATTTCTCCTGCGGTGTTGCTATCAGTGTGTGAAGAGTGGGAGAAGAGGGTTGCATTGACAATCCAACACAATGGGCAGCACATTGAACACATTTTATAAGTGGTCAAAAACTTGTAAATAACTCATGAAAGAATAAAGTTACGTTAAAACCAAGCACACCATTTTTCTTGTGAAATTCCCAATAAGTTTGATGTGTCACATGACCCTCTTCCTATTGAAAAAACAAAAGTTGGATTCAAAATGGCCGACTTCAAAATGGCCGCCATGATCACCACCCATCTTGAAAAGTTTCCCCCCTCACATATACTATTGTGCCACAAACCGGAAGTTAATATCACCAACCATTCCCATTTTATTAAGGTGTATCCATATAAATGGCCCACCCTGTATATTGTCATAATCTTTTTACAAGATTGAGCATTTTTCTATTACCCCCTCCCCCCAGTCCCTGGAGAATTTCCTGTGTTAGGCCCTTTCAATAGAGTAGCTTTCAGTAGCATATTGGAACCATTTATATGTTTTATATAAGCAGCACTGCCATAGGTTATGGTAGGCACAGTATAACAGCAGAGCAGCTATTGATAGTGAATCCTTCCATTGTAGCTGCCATTTTTGCAAAATATCCCCTGTAATATTGGTGGTCACGTTCTATTAGTTACAAAGTAACAGTTTATCATCTGTTGCTAAGAATTTTTCAGGATTGGAAAAAATATCTGCTTTCTTTCAAAAAGTGCCACATTTATCCTCCGGCTGTACGGGATATGATATTGTAGCTCGGCTCCAGTCTCTGTCGCTCAGCAGTGTATTTGAAGTCACATGAGAGTCCAATGCGCTTGTAGATGGAGCTGCTAAATAATGTGTTTTAATATATAATATTTGTGTACATTTTGATTTAGTGAGACAGGAGAAAATATCATTATATCATTCTAAAACAAGAGTCAACTGGATTTTTTGATCGCAGGCCCCCTATAAAGGGAATTTATCATTAGAAAAAGACCTGTTGTTTAAGTCAACTTTTTGTGTTACACAGTTTGCAAATTTACTGCATCTCATTATCTATATTAAAAAAAAATAATAATAATTGCAGTTTTCACACTGACTACAAAGGTCTCAAGAGACTGACACTCCCTGATCTCTGGAGATCACTTTTCAGCAGTCTTATCATCATCAGCTTACAAATATGACCTTTGCACAGGTTACAGAGCATGCTCGCTACATTCTCCCATAGATGTCAATGAGTCGTCTCCAGACAACATTTTCTTATGGTCAATGAGAACAGAAGTCAAAACCAGGAAGTCATGTCAGGGTCCCAAAACAGCAAGCAGGAAAGCAAGGTCAATATCCAAAGCCGGGGGTGAAATATATCGAAGAAGGCACAAAATAAAAACATCATATGTGTCACTATCTGGGACATCCCGCAAATTTGAGTCTTTTATCAGTAGTAATAAGTCAGAACAACTGAACAGCTCCAGAATTATTACCGCCATTATACCATAACCTGGATGGAAGAGAACCTTCACAGACTTCTTTATTTTTCTCATTTATCTGCTTGCCTGGAGGACTTCCTTACCTTTCTGTGGGTGGGCAGTAGCTCACATGAGACCTTCAAGCAACTGTCCCTCATACATGTGGTACTACTGCACCCGTAATGCCCTTCTCCACTGTTTAGAGACAGATATAGCTACTTATTTCAATGGATTTTGTGTCTGGGCAAATTGCGGTCCGCAGCACAGGTACGGAACCCTAACGTTTGTGTGCATGTATCCTGAGGCTACATGCACACGACCGTATGTGTTTTGCGGTCCGCAAATTGCGTATCCGCAAAAAAAAACGGATGACATCTGTTTTTTTTGCGGATCCATTGTAACAGTGCCTAAAACGGACAAGAATAGGACATGTTATATTTTTTTTTGCGGGGCTACGGAGCGGACATACTGATGTGGACAGCACGCGGTGTGCTGTCCGCATTTTTTTCCGGACTCATTGAAATGAATGGGTCCACATCCTATCTGCAAAAAAAACGGAATGGACACAGAAACAAACAATGTTCGTGTGCATGTAGCCTTAGGCTCCATTCACACGTCCTTAACATGTTTTGCGGATCCGCTGATCTGCAAAACACAGACAGCGGCAATGTGCATTCCGCATTTTGCGGACCGCACATCGCCGGCACTAATAGAATATGCCTATTCTTTTCCGCAATTGCGAACAAGAATAGGACATGTTCTATTTTTTTCAGGAACGGAAATGTGGGTCCGCATTTCCGGAGCCAGGCCGCACATCGTGGGGCCCCATAGAAATGAATGGGTCCGCAATTCCGTTCCGCTAAATGCGGAACGAAATTGCGGACGTGTGAATGGAGCCTTATCCTGAGGATAGGTCATCAGGGAAAGAAAATCTTTGAAAACCCCTTTATACTCCCAAGTTAAAATGGAAAACCCTTTAAGGGAAAGTGACAGGACATTTGACACAGACGGGGTCGGACTGAGCGCTTTATGTGGCTGAACATCCTAGGACTCTAAATTAAATCTTGCGATACACAGTGAGGGGGCTCCTCTGAAGAGAAATCAATGGTAATGGGATTTCACGGCCCTGGAACGTCGATCTCGCGCTCCAGCCGCTCTCCTGCTGCCTGTAAAGTAATGAAATGAAATCCACTTGTTTCCTCTGTGGAGTCTTTACTGGGAAACTGTGAACTTTAGAATTACTGTCTCTTCCATCTCTCTGTCCGCGGGTGATTCTGGTTGAGGGTGAAATGAATAACCACAATGGACTAGAGATTTACGTTGCGTTCATACATTGCGGATACGCTGTGGATTTTGCAAATGTGGGCGTATTACCAAATCGCTTCCGCGTAGTATGTGAACATATGCTGTGGACTTCTGCCATGGATTTAAATGGATGTGGTACATCTGTGGCAGGTCCGCAGCAAAATCCACAACATGTCAGCTCCTATGTCTTGTGGGTTTGTTTTGAATTATTTTGCGGTGGATTTTTCCCGCTGACTGTGCATGTCTGGTAGACGTAGCCTTTATTATAGCATCAGGAGCTATTATTCCCGGTAGAAACTAATACTTATTAAAACTTCATATGGAGTCTGATTTCTGCCTGTCGTAAGAAGAAAGGAGAGAGAATGGGCTATGTATGTGACTCCATAACTGCTTCTGTAAGGCTCTGTTCACATCTGTGTGATGTCCCGATCAGAAGCCTGCATTGCAGATGTTCGGTTATACAGGGTGGGCCATTTATATGGATACACCTTAATAAAATGTGAATGGTTGGTGATATTAACTTCCTGTTTGTGGAAAATTAGTATATGTGAGGGGGGAAACTTTTCAAGATGGGTGGTGACCATGGCGGCCATTTTGAAGTCGGCCATTTTGAATCCAACTTTTGTTTTTTCAATAGGAAGAGGGTCATGTGACACATCAAACTTATTGGGAATTTCACAAGAAAAACAATGGTGGCTTGGTTTTAACGTAACTTTATTCTTTCATGAGTTATTTACAAGTTTCTGACCACTTATAAAATGTGTTCAATGTGCTGCCCATTGTGTTGGATTGTCAATGCAACCCTCTTCTCCCACTCTTCACACACTGATAGCAACACCGCAGGAGAAATGCTAGCACAGGCTTCCAGTATCCGTAGTTTTAGGTGCTGCACATCTCGTATCATCTGAAGGTAATCGTCTATGCTGTGAAGATACGAGATGTGCAGCACCTGAAACTACGGATACTGGAAGCCTGTGCTAGCATTTCTCCTGCGGTGTTGCTATCAGTGTGTGAAGAGTGGGAGAAGAGGGTTGCATTGACAATCCAACACAATGGGCAGCACATTGAACACATTTTATAAGTGGTCAGAAACTTGTAAATAACTCATGAAGAATAAAGTTACGTTAAAACCAAGCACACCATTGTTTTCCGTGTGAAATTCCCAATAAGTTTGATGTGTCACATGACCCTCTTCCTATTGAAAAAAATAAAGTTGGATTCAAAATGGCCGACTTCAAAATGGCCGCCATGGTCACCACCCATCTTGAAAAGTTTCCCCCCTCACATATACTAATGTGCCACAAACAGGAAGTTAATATCACCAACCATTCCCATTTTATTAAGGTGTATCCATATAAATGGCCCACCCTGTATATTCGGAGAAGGAGAGCGCAGCAAGCAGAGCTATTTTTCCAGACAAAATGATATACACCACGTTGGCACTAATTCCAATTCAGTGGGGTCCGTTTGACTTTTTGGTTTTCATTATGGAGTCAGCTACTCCAAAACACAATGATAAGAGGTCAGGACACAATGGTAAGAGAGTCATGTCTGAATAACAATTGTATTTTACCTCTACCTTTAGGCTCAGGTTATCCCTCAGATGAAAGCTACAGTAATGAGGCTTATGTTGAGCAGCGCCCATCTGTACTTCATCCAGATTACAGAGGTAAGACCCTTCCAAATTATTAAGATTGGTCTGTGAAAATACAGCTGTGAGGTTCTCTGAACCAGTATCACACATGATTGGCTCAGTCAGTAGACAGTATCACACATGTTAAAAGGGTTATCCCATCTTAGACAATGGGGGCATATCGCTATTATATGCCCCCATTGTCTGATAGGTGCGGGTCCCACCTCTGGAACCCGCACCTACAAGGAGAACGGAGCCGGGGGAGAGTTGTGGCTGGAGGACCCCTGGTTTCCCGCGGTCTGTCCACCACCAGGTGCAGCTCCCCGCCTCTCCCATTGAAGTGATGCGCGGCCACCGCTCCCATTCACTTCTATGGTGCCGACGGAAATAGCCGAGCCAGCTAGCATAGAAATGAATGGAGGGCGGCTGCGCACGCGCAGTGCACCCTCCTCAACTTTCTCCGCTCTGTTCTCCTTGTAGGTGCGGGTCACAAAAACAGCCCCCCCCCCACAGCATATCTGCTGATGCTCTATTTATTTTCTATGAGACTGCAGGCAGTGCCGGGGCAAGGATTTTTGCCAACACAAGCAAAGCGTGTCCCCCCCCCCCCCTTGCAGCTCACCTGGCCCTGGATCCGTCTGCAGCAGCTGGCTTCTCCTCTATGTGGTCCCGGTATCTTCTCTCTACTTCAGACAATCGCTGGTTTGAGGACCGTATTTTTCGCCCTATAAGACGCACCTAGGACTTAGAGGAGGATAATAAGAAAAAAATATTTTCCATTGCATCTCAGGTCAGACCAGCAATCAGACCCCAAATGTTAATCAGACCTCAGATCAGAACCCCAATGCCTCAGATCAGCCCCCCATGTCAGCCATCAGCCCCCATCCATCAGCCCTCCATGTCAGCCATCAGCCCCCATGTCAGCCATCAGCCCCCATGTCAGCCATCAGCCCCCATGTCAGCCATCAGCCCCCATGTCAGCCATCATGCCCCCATGTCAGCCATCAGCCCCCATGTCAGCCATCAGCCCCCATGTCAGCCATCAGCCCCCATGTCAGCCATCATGCCCCCATGTCAGCCATCATGCCCCCATGTCAGCCATCAGCCCCCATGTCAGCCATCATGCATGTCAGCCATCAGCACAAATAAAAAAAAACAAAAAACATACTTCTCCTGCTCCTGGACGCCGCCGCTCCTCACCACCAGCGCTCTCTCTCTTCTTCCTGGCTCTCGGTGCGCAGCCCTTTACAGCAGACAGCCGAGCGGAGGACCAGGAAGCGGTGAGTACAGATCCTTCATTGCTTCCCGGTCCTCCGGTACTAATGAAGCGCTTCCAAAATGGAAGCGGTTCATTAGTATTCGCCCCATAAGACCCAGGGGCGAAAAATACAGGGCATTTAAAAAATATTTTTTATTATTTTTCCACCACCCCCGTCTCTGCGCCCTAAGGCAGCCGCTTGGTCTGCCTTATTATAATGCCGGCCTTGACTGCAGGAGATAGTCAAGTACAGCACTCGACTGTCTTCTGTAGCCCTATAGAAATGAATGGAGTAGCAGTATGCTTGACTGTGGTACAATTCATACAGGAAGGAAGGGACACAGCAGGACTCCCGTTCTTGTGATTGGTGTCGGTCCCAGCAATATGAGTTCCATGATCTTTTTTAGTATAATAGTATCTTGGAGCAACCCCTTAAGGTTCATCAGCTCAGCAGATTCTATGAAATATTACAGGCTTAGATACACAGGGGTATTCCGGTAGTTAAAAGTTATCCCCTATCCACAGGATGGCCAAGCGCTGTACTCTGCTATCTCCAGAACTCCCATAGAAATGAGCGGAGCGCCAGCACACATGTGCTACCAGCCGCTCCAGTCACTTCAGGGGAGCTGCACAGAGTACGGGGCTCCCATTCTCGTGATCATTGGGGGTCCCAGCAGTAGGACCCCCACCAATCTGATAGTTATCCGCTATTCGAGCAATTTCTGGACGAGTTTATTCTTCCCTGAAGTTTCCTTTTACCAGTTTCTACAGTTCTGCACGCCTTTCGGGCACAGTTTAAAACCTGTTCCGCAAGGTGTGAAGTGGTACCTATTATGCAACAGATCCTGACTAGAGGCTCCACAAAAGGGTTAATATCTTTAATTTATAGAAACCTACTTATTGAGTCTACGGGAGATGGAATACTTCTGGCCAAGCAGAAATGGGAGAAAGATGTAGGTCCCATATCGGTAGACCAATGGAACGAGGTGTTGACGCCACAGCTCTCAGTTTGCGAGGGTCGGCATATGTCACAACTACTGCTTTTTCCCTGAGTATACAGTTATTCCTATATATTGGGGTTAGACCTGATCCTTCTTGTCGGAGATGCGGAACGGGCCCTGCATCTACTCTATGTATGTTATGGGGATGCACGCATCTGTCCGGCTTTTGAAGGCGATTTGGGACGTTTATTGTGTCCATGTCCTGTTTGATCCCAGGGCTTGTATTCTGGGTACTTTAGGGCCATGCACCGGGGATCACAATGTACTTCTTAGTGCGCAACGCTTACTATTTCAGGCCCAGAAGATGATTGCACAGCATTGGATTCGCCCGCATCCTCCCACTATTAATGGGTTTCTTGGGAGGGTAAATGAAGTGCTTCGTCTTGAGACGGGAGTCTATATGAAAAGAAAATATGTTTCCAAATTCACAGCCCTGTGGGACAAATGGTTCTCTGCTAGCAGGGAATTCTCTTCTTTCCAACTTGTCTGATCCTTCCTGTAGATTACGGTAACGTTCCTTCTGCTGTACACGTGTGGCCAACCTGATTTTCGATATGTTGTACAGGAAAAGTCCTGAGTATGGTAGGATAGGTGGGTGAGATGTTCTAGTGGGGGTATGGTGCACTCTGAACCCTTGAACATAGGTTCTGCGTTGGCTATATTTTGACAGGATATAGATGTGGCTCTTGGTAACCGTTTCTTCGCTTGGTGGTGGGTGGGACTTTAGGGACATAGCTGCATGATATGTATACCTTTTTGTAGATACAGTATTTACTGGAATGCCGTTGTCCCTATCATTAGTATACTATTAGAAAATGTTTTTTTTAAAAAGGATTTGATATACTGGCTTTCCCTAGAGTTGACGTTTCATGATGGAGAATATAATGCTGTGTGGTTCTTAGTCAGTATCGCATGATAGGCTTTGATAGGGAACCAGTTAACTTAAAAATAGTAAAGCCATGTCTTTACTCTTATATGAATCATTGTGTCATGTTTTGAGAATTCGAACCTCTGGTCTTAATTATGACTCCTGGTGATAAACAATGGCCCACAGTCCAACGAGGATTCTTGGAGGATGTTTCTGTAGTTACTCAGTTTGTTGTCTCTCTTACATAGCGTGTGTATCTCCCAGTCCTTGTTCGTAGCCCTAGGGATTTGTTTAGGCCAGAACAAAAACTCTACGCGCTTGCGTGAAAGTATTCATTCTTCATTTCTTGAGTTTTCTAAAGAATGATCTCTAAATCTGTGGTATGTGTCCTCCCTGGGAAACCTCAGCAGATGTATGAAATATCATCCTCCTGATAGACAGAAAGCTTCAGTAATATCTGTTACTGATTATCGACTCAACAATTGGCAACTGGAAGGCTCTATTCAACCCTAGTGGCCAGCACAATGGTGGTGAGCATCTCAAGATGCCTGATGTGTCACCACTGATAGAAAATGTTTTTTTTTCTAATTTTCTGGAGTAAATATGATTAAGATCTTCCCAGACCTGATAATTAAAACGAAAATGTATTTACCAGAAATTTTTATCTCCTGTAGTCTGTAGGCAGCACCGTCACGAACGGGCTAAAGCCCCCTAGGTATGACTAGTCAGAGACAGGTTTATAATTAGTAATTATCAATCAATCAATTAACCAATCACCGTAGCCCCTATAAAGCTGAACAGGAGGAAGGAGCCAGTATTTTTATAAAGCAATGTTAAATTAATTAAAGGGAGGGAAAGCTGTGCTGCCTACGGACTACAGGAAATGAAAATCTCAGGTAAATAAATTTTCATTTTCCTGGACGTCCTACGGCAGCACCGTCAGAAATAGGAGAAAAGACTACATTCAAATATTCTATGGTAAATAGAGGCCTTTGGAGTGAGAATGTCTAGCCTATATTTTCCCATCAAGAGTGCAAACGTTGACTATGCAGCAGCGTTGCAGATATCCAAGAGGAAAAAAAATACACTGACTCCTTCCTCCGGCTCAGCTTTATAGGGGCCAGGGTGATTGATCATTACTACTTATTGACCTGTCTCTGTCTAGTTGTACCCAGGGGGCTTTAACCCATTCCTGACTGTGCTCCCGTATCAGAAGTAAATGCGTCCTGGTTGTCTCACAGAAACCAAAGCCCAGTGGGCCATGGTTTTGGCATCCTGGTACTGATTTAGCTTCAGGATTGGGAACTTTAAGTTACAGAAGAGCTGAAGTGCATCCCAAGTACAGATGCCTATTGTAGCTGTAATATAATTATGCACAGCTGGAATAAGTTCATCAGCATCTAGAATATAGTGGCATGTGTGTACAGATATAGGGATTGCAGACGCATATGTTTAGGCATATTAAACAGCTTGTTTCAATCCCAGTGTCTTCCTGTTCGTTTCTGTTCTTACGTCAGAAAGCCTGTGTTTACAGGCTCCTCGAGACATCTCGGCCATCTAGTAGCGATTGCTCTGCTCTCACACAAGATACTCCATCATTATTTCACATCTGGTGGTTAAAGGGGTTTTCCAAGAATAATTAACTGTTCACTGAAGGCTCCTAGCCTGCATCGCCTACTGAAAGATTCATACGTGCCCTCTGCCTGCTGTTGTGGTCCTGTGCCCTGCCTCTTGTTCCTCCATCTTCCGTTCCCTAGCTTGTTTTATTCTGGCTGGCTATAGACATGGTCTCTTGTGTCGCTGCAGCCAATGACCGACTTCAGCAGTGACATGTCCCCAAGCGGCATATCACCACTGAAACCAGTCATTGTCTGCAGCGGTGCAGGTGCCATGTCCATGCTCCAGCCAGAAGAGAACCCGGGGACTGGAAGATGGAGAAATGGGAGTCAGTGCGCAAGTGGCAGGGAATAGGTAAGTATGAATCTTTTCAGCTATTCCTCCTCAATATGTGTTTTCATTGGGGAGAAGGAAATAAGTTGCTGATGGCAGCTTAGGTTAGGTTCACATCGGTGAACCACATACCTCCCAACTTTGTAGACGGGCACATTGTGTGGCATGCGAAGCAAAATTTTTCCACACTAGGCCACGCCTCTAACTCCGCCCAAAACATAACTATACACCTAATCCCACCCAGTCCCCTTAATACCCCCACATAGTAATTATTCCCCCTTCATGCCACCGCACTGTATTTATGCCCACATTGTGTCTTCACAGAATTATGCCCACATTGTGCCCCCAGTAATATGCCAACATTGTGCCCCCAGTAATAGGCCAACATTGTGCCCCCAGTAATAGGCCAACATTGTGCCCCCAGTAATAGGCCAACATTGTGCCCCCAGTAATATGCCCACATTGTGCCCCCAGTAATATGCCAACATTGTGCCCCCAGTAATATGCCAACATTGTGCCCCCCAGTAATATGCCCACATTGTGCCACCAGTAATATGCCCACATTGTGCCACCAGTAATATGCCCACATTGTGCCCCCAGTAATAGGCCAACATTGTGCCCCCAGTAATAGGCCAACATTGTGCCCCCAGTAATAGGCCAACATTGTGCCCCCAGTAATATGCCCACCTTGTGCCCCCAGTAATATGCCAACGATGTGCCCCCAGTAATATGCCCAGCTGTGCCCCCAGTAATATGCCCACATTGTGCCCCCAGTAATATGCCCACATTGTGCCCCCAGTAATATGCCCACATTGTGCCCCCCAGTAATATGCCCACATTGTGCCCCCCAGTAATATGCCCACATTGTGCCACCCAGTAATATGCACACATTGTGTCCCCCAGTAATATGCACACATTGTGTCCCCCAGTAATATGCACACATTGTGCCCCCCAGTAATATGCCCACATTGTGCCCCCAGTAATATGCACACATTGTGCCCCCCAGTAATATGCCCACATTGTGCCACCCAGTAATATGCACACATTGTGTCCCCCAGTAATATGCACACATTGTGTCCCCCAGTAATATGCACACATTGTGTCCCCCAGTAATATGCCCACATTGTGCCCCCCAGTAATATGCCCACATTGTGTCCCCCAGTAATATGCACACATTGTGTCCCCCAGTAATATGCACACATTGTGCCCCCCAGTAATATGCCCACATTGTGCCACCCAGTAATATGCACACATTGTGTCCCCCAGTAATATGCACACATTGTGTCCCCCAGTAATATGCACACATTGTGTCCCCCAGTAATATGCACACATTGTGCCCCCCAGTAATATGCACACATTGTGCCCCCCAGTAATATGCCTACATTGTGCCCCCAGTAATAGGCCAACATTGTGCCCCCAGTAATAGGCCAACATTGTGCCCCCAGTAATATGCCCACATTGTGCCCCCCAGTAATATGCCAACGATGTGCCCCCAGTAATATGCCCAGCTGTGCCCCCAGTAATATGCCCACATTGTGCCCCCAGTAATATGCCCACATTGTGCCCCCAGTAATATGCCCACATTGTGCCCCCCAGTAATATGCCCACATTGTGCCCCCCAGTAATATGCCCACATTGTGCCACCCAGTAATATGCACACATTGTGTCCCCCAGTAATATGCACACATTGTGTCCCCCAGTAATATGCACACATTGTGTCCCCCAGTAATATGCCCACATTGTGCCCCCAGTAATATGCACACATTGTGCCCCCCAGTAATATGCCCACATTGTGCCACCCAGTAATATGCCCACATTGTGTCCCCCAGTAATATGCACACATTGTGTCCCCCAGTAATATGCACACATTGTGTCCCCCAGTAATATGCCCACATTGTGCCCCCCAGTAATATGCCCACATTGTGTCCCCCAGTAATATGCACACATTGTGTCCCCCAGTAATATGCACACATTGTGCCCCCCAGTAATATGCCCACATTGTGCCACCCAGTAATATGCACACATTGTGCCCCCCAGTAATATGCCCACATTGTGCCACCCAGTAATATGCCCACATTGTGCCCCCCAGTAATATGCCCACATTGTGCCCCCCAGTAATATGCCCACATTGTGCCCCCCAGTAATATGCACACATTGTGCCCCCCAGTAATATGCACACATTGTGTCCCCCAGTAATATGCACACATTGTGCCCCCAGTAATAGGCCAACATTGTGCCACCCAGTAATATGCACACATTGTGCCCCCCAGTAATATGCACACATTGTGCCCCCCAGTAATATGCCAACATTGTGCCCCCAGTAATAGGCCAACATTGTGCCCCCAGTAATATGCCCACATTGTGCCCCCAGTAATATGCACACATTGTGCCCCCCAGTAATATGCCCACATTGTGTCCCCCAGTAATATGCACAAATTGTTCCCCCAAAAAGTTAAAAATAAATAAACACCACATACTTACCCTCTACCAAGCAGCAGCAGCAGGACATCGGCTGCCCTAGTCTGTGAAGGAGGCGGAGCCCATTGCTGACGGCCGCCCCCCGCACAGACCAGAGGAGTGGAGAGCCGGCAGGGGGGGGGGGGGGGGGGGGGGATGAAGCAGGGAACCTATGCCGGCTCTCTGCTTCATCATATTACAGGTAACTGTCTCTGCTTCCTATGGACGCACAGACAGCTGCCAGAAAGCGGGACATACCTCCCCCGTACCGGGACAGCGGGACAGCCACTGTAATCCGGGACTGTCCCGCCGGATCTGGGACGGTTGGGAGGTATGGAACCTGTATTCTGTCCCTGCATATAAACAAAATACTAGAATTTCGGCATATGCTCTACACCACTGCTGCCAGTGAACCTAGCCTTATCTCCCATGAGAACAATGATATTCAGGTGGCCTTATTGATCTTTCTCCTGGCATCTGATTTTGAGGAAGAGTTGGCATACCCCCATACACAACAAATTTATGTATGGTCAAATTTAGGCCGTGACAGAATTTGTGTATATTCTTTTTCCATCCCAATTTCTTGGCTCTGTTAAATAATCCTAAAGTTGTCCGTACAACCTCATTATCTTCTGAGGAGTAGTCAGGAGATCCCCACACACATTAGATTGTTGGCCAGTCCTGTCAAGGGGGTCATTGACTCTCAAGATGGAAGTGTAAACGATGCTACTGACCAAGGGCTCGTTCACACAAACGTATTTTGCGCGCCGTATACGGAACCTTTCATTTCAATGGGTCCGCAAAAGATGCAGACATCACCCTGTGTGCTGTCCGCATTCCATTGCTCCGTTCCGTGGCCCCGCAAAAATTATGAGTCCTGTCCTATTCTTGTCCATTTTGCAGACAAGAAGAGGCATTTCTATAATAGGCTTCCTGTTCCGTTCCGCAAATTGCGGAAGGCACACGGGCACCATCCGTGTTTTGCGAATCCGCAATTTGTGGACCGCCAAAAAAAACTGCATGGTCTTGTGAACGATGGATGCCTAGGGCCCGTATTCTTGCAGTTCCCTAAGATGTCTATACTCTATATATAGATAGCAGTTGGCCGACCATGTACTGAAGGTAGAGTGGGGAGAAGACTGCAGCAGGAGACCTAGATCAGTGACTTATCTCCCAGAAACGTTGTGGAGAGATGAAATCCAACTACCTGATCCTTATCTCCCCCGACACCTGATGTCAGGAGGGCCCTATTCTCATTAGGTGGATTTGGCTGACGTTTATCTATGTGTTTGACCATTTTAGCGGAGTTGTCACATAACAAACACTTATTCCCTATCCACAGAATAGAAGATAAAGTGGCAGTCAGACCTCTGCACATCAGACACATATCCCTATCTTGTAGATAGGGACACGTGTTTTTTTTTTATCAGACAACCCCTTTAATGTAAACTAGTATGTGCATCTCAGAGTATGATATTTGTCATAGCCTGTATACTTCCATCTGAGGGTCAATATTGTGGACCCAGCAATCAAAGCAGTGCTTCCAAGGTAGAACTCCATTCAAAATACGTCATCTAATGGCGCATATACTGGAATGTCTTTTTTTTTCCCTTAATGCAGACTTTACATAAAATAACATTTCTGACTGACCCAATTCAAATGCATTAACACCATATTCAGAATCCATGTGGTACAGATCCCAAATTCAGTCTCATTGCCTAATGTATGACACTGATCCGCCATTCACAGTGCATTCTGCTATGGCAGGACATTATCGCAGCTTACCCTTTTATAGCGAGGTAGGACATGCCACTGCTCTGAGCTGTATATACCTGTATATCTCTATACATAGGCATGTAATATGAACTGGCCCTTCCGTTTTTCAACGTAATATGGACCTATTTCTGTCAGTGATATTGCAGTGGTATTATCCATGTCCAGTCACCTTCTATGGCGGCGCCTCTCCTTCTATTAGGCTATTTAATTGGTGGCGATAGTGGTTTCTCTGCTTTCCTCCAAAATAGATCGTTTTCTGTGTTATTTGTTGATAACTGGGTGTCCTCAACTAGATCCTTCCAAAAATATCTCCGGACACAATATCCCTATCAATTTACTATTTAAGGAAACACAACCCATAGCGTATGTGGTGACATGTGGCCAGTGGTGGATGAGACATTAAAGGCCTATGTTATATCAGTATAAAACGATGATCAGTAAACATAAGAAGACCATAAATTATATGGTCTTTTTTCAATTTTTTTATTTATTTTATGAAACGATGAGATGATTACCGAGGGTAGAAGAAGGTAACAGGCAAATGTGTCGCTGTTTTAGGATGGAGTGATATTACTGTTACTTTGCTTCTGATTTATAACTTATTTCTAATGAACATTATCCTCCTGATGCTGCAAAGCCTCAGTGGAGATCCATAGTGGCTGTAAGATGCAGCACAAGAACTACTGGATATAGTCCTGTTCACATTACAATGGAGCCTTCTGTCGGAGGTATACATTGGGAGAATTTCCCGACATACACCACCATTGGAAGGCTGCCACATATGCCATGTATAGGGGCGTTCAGTGAGTAAATGAGGCCTGATTGCCCAAACGTTGCTGTAATTGGATTATGTGCACCAAGTAAAATAAAGCTTTAGGCTTTTCTTGCAATTTACAGGTGGATGTCAGTGGAATCCACTCCCCCATGTATTCCCCATTTGGATATACTAGGATAATTAAGTGCCAGGTGAAAGGAATTTTACTGTATTGTGTATTTCTGTTTTTTTTCCCCAAGTTGCTCGCTGGTGTCACGACATGAAGATCCAGGACGGAGAGGCTGCCTGCTATTCGCCCCGAGGTGGTGGTTATCGCAGTACACTTGGAACGAGGTGCAGTCTGTCATGTGACCAGGGATACCGACTGATCGGCCAGAGCGCTGTACGTTGTTTACATAACCGCCGCTGGTCGGGATATGCTCACTGCAGGCGTAAGTGACCTTGTGGTAAGCTGACCGTTATGGTAATAGACATGTGTAACTAATATTATTATTTATTTGGTATTTTTTTTATCATTTATTTTTTTATATTTTTATTATCATAAGCTTGATTATTTTTATTTTATTGTAACACATTATTATGTTACTTTATGTAGGGGAGGGTCTATTGAAGCCTAAGACCTAGCTATTTCCTCTTCTCACAGTGAACCCTTATTGGAATTGCTTCTTTATTTTAGGGATCCAATGTCATGTTTTGCCAGCAATCCCGTATGGGTCATACCAGTGTACGGCTGGTGTTTATGAGGGTTCCCGTTGTGATTATACTTGCTCTCCAGGCTATCAGATTGAGGGTGATCGCAATCGTGTCTGCATGGAAGATGGGCTCTGGAGCGGAGGAGAACCTTTTTGTGTAGGTAAATTTTCAGAAAAATTGATTGATACGGCAACACGTGTCTTGTCACAATGAGGTGACGACTTCTGTGGCCCTTTCATTTACAAGTATCTTTGATTGTGACTAAATGCATTTCAGTGGAGGTGTACAGGGTTAGCCTACATGCACATGACCGTATGTGTTTTGCGGTCTGCAAAAAAAGCAGATGACGTCCGTATGGCATCCGTTTTTTTTTTTTTCTGCAGATCCATTGTAACAATGCCTATCCTTGTCTGCAAAACGGACAAGAGTAAGACATGTTCTATTTTTTATTTTGCGGGGCTACGGAACAGAGCAACGGATGCGGACAGCACACGAAGTGCTGTCCGCATCTTTTGCGGCCCCATTGAAGTGAATGGGTCCGCAACTGAGCCGCAAAAAATGCGTCTCGGATGCGGAACCAAACCACGTTCGTGTGCATGTAGGCTTAACCTGAGGATTATCTCCACGGACAATGTGAAACTTAAAGAGTTGCCTCACTTTCACACAATTTAATTTAATAGAGAATGGTGTAACCAGCAAATTTCTAAATCACTTCATTTAAAAAAAAAACTGTCTGCATCCACCTGAAAAACGCTGTAATTTCATGGCCATTACGGTCTCACATCCGCCTAACTTGCAGTCCACTGCTTGTTCTTAGGCTAGATCCATCTCTAGTAACAGAGACACAGAAGAGAGTTCACTGGAAATGGGGGGGGGGGGGGGGGGGGGGTGTCAGAGCTAGCTGAGATCCTTAGTTTGATGAGCTGCCTCGACACTGCTTCGGAAGAGCAGAGAAGCTCATTTGTGTCTATAAGTCTGATCACTCGCTCTTTATCACTTTTCTGAGCTCCCTAGAAGAAAACAAACGTAGTGGGAAGTGAGGTCACTGCATACAGTACTGGCAAATTCAACATAAGGGAGACACCCCCTGCTTGTGAGAGAAGTAAATCTAGCTGTGCAAATGAAACAGGAAATAATATAGCTGAGGAAAACATTAAGGTAAACTCCTTCACAGTAGTTATGATTCTACAATGAAGCACAGCCATTATGCAAGCTTTTTTGAAAACTCAGTTATGCTTTAAAATTCATGCTGCAGATCCTATTAATTTCTAGATATACCTGCGCTGATGGCACAGAATATATTACAATGGTTTGGATTCATGTGTTTATTGCTAAAACTCACATTATATTATTTTACCAGAGATATTAGTATCATGGCTGATATCCTGGCAACCTCGTATTAATTGTCCTTTGAAGGGGTGTGGTTATTACCTTTAAAAACTGTCCCTGCTGTGTACTGATGAGCGGCAAGAACCCTGACACAGTTCTCTCTACAGATCAGTCTCTTACCTGGCTGATATAAGCTGCTGTGCATATTTTTTCCCATGCAGCATTGCCTTAAAGAGCCTCTGTCAGCATAATCATAACCCTACTGCCTGGTAGGGTTGATCATGCTGATTAAAATGATACCCTTCTTTTGTCTGTATGTTAAACAGCTGCAGAGATATCTGCGTTTTTATCCATATGCAAATTAGCACATTGGAGCACTAGAGGCCAGGGTCGAATCCTTGGAGCACTGCTTTTATAACACCCCTGTGCTCTGCACCCCTCCCCTTGATAGATGGGGCTAGACATCAGTATGTTGCGGGCAGAGCTGAGCCCTAGAGCTGTGTCATGGCATGTACATATCATATACACAGCTCCGCACCCTAGTGCTATAACATTCTCATTTTCATATAATAAAAATGCAGATATCTTTAAGATTAGTCGTCATACACCGCTGAGTCTCTTCATTGAGAACCAGGTGCTCACCACTGGGCAATTGTCCAAGGCCTGAATTTCCTAGGAGACCCTCAAGGACTGGATCCTTACGAGAAAACTAAGAGTGGCGCATACATGCCTTCAGTGCTCTGGACCACAGGGGACTCTACCTACCTCCTCAAGATAGGACATCAGTAGATCGGCAGGGATCCAGCACATTGCCACCCTTGCCGATCAGCTTTTCGGTGTAGCTCCATCAAAGTTGGTACGGGAGCTACAGAGCACCATCAACATTGTAGCGGAGGGAACTCATTATTTTAGCGCTGCTCCCACTGAAGTGAATGGGAGCAGCGCCATAGTAGCTCCGTCTACTACAATGTTGATGGTCCTGTGCTGCTTCGGCGCCTACTTCTACCAATGGAGCTACACAGAACTGTTAATCATCGGGTGTGTGAGTGCTAGACGGGCAGACTGGCCATAGACCCTACAGGGAAATTTACTGTTGGCCCAGAGCCCAGGGGGCCGCCTGAGGCCTCCTCATGGCTGCCGGCTCGGTACATAAAATCTGATCCTCTAAGCATTAATTAATACTAGGAGAATCAGGTACTTAGGCACCTAGCCAAAACCTGCAGGTGTCCTTCTGAACTCAACTGCATCCTCAGGACAGTGATATAGTTGAAAACTGTGGTGAAGGCGGCAGTATTTTGAGCGGCACTGTGGTATTTTTTGCGCTGTACTATGCCGATTCTGCTGGGTTGGTATATTGTTCTGCACTACAGTATTGCAGGCCCTACCTATAGAATTTGTGCTGGGGGATTCATCATGATCTGATTTTAATAATAATAATTGTTCAAAAGTAGAATGTTATAGTATTTCGAAGTGATTATTTATCATTGGCTGCTAAGTTGTTTTCGAGAACTGTATATTTTTCTTGTTCTCTATCAGATGTTGATCCACCCAAGATTCAGTGCCCGACTTCAAGGGTAAAAGTTGCCGAGCCAGAGAAACTGACCGCTGTGCTGTACTGGGGAAGCCCGAAGGTCAAGGATACAGCTGATGGTGTTATAACAAGGTGAGGGGGGATAACATACCAAATCATTGCATTAATTGAAATTAAAGGGTTTTTCCACAATGGACATTCATCTCCTAAACACAGGATAGGTGATAAATGTCATAGCTGGGGACTGCACTGCTGGAAGATAGAGCACCAGATTGCATGCTTGACCGCTGCTCCATTCAGATTCCACAACCAAAGTGAGAGGGAACAGGAGGGCTTGGGAGTCGGAAACCATTGCGGGAAAGCCCCTTTAAGGGGCCCAAAATCTGCTGTAACCTTTGCACACAGGCGTAAGCGGCAATGAGGCTTAGTTTATGAAATGACCCCAAAAATTTGAAACAAAAGCCTAGCAGCAAATAATCATATGGAATTGCCCACTACCACCTGCTGTGGCTGGGCCCATAGAAGGATCCGTTAGTGGGTCAGTCTTACCCTGAAGACAATGGGGTTCATTTATCAAAGACCGGAGATACTCCCTGCGCTGCCGGAGGATGTGCCCAAGGTGTAGGCCGTGCACCTGGAGTGAAAACTACTGCAGTCCCTGATCAGTTTCCTGGGGCTGATGGCCTGGCCCCTGCCATGCTCCAAAACCACCCCCACCAGGGACAGAGTAAAACCACCTGTGAGACAAAATTTTGTTACACAAACGTTTAAAAAGTCACAAAACCCAGGCTTAAGCAGTTTAGGACATGACCCCGATGTCTTTATGAAACCAGTAGATCACTGTAGTCAATCTAACTTTTTTATTTTTGTATCTAGAGTGTTGCGCAGAGGTCCTGAACCAGGATCTGAGCTCCGTGAAGGTGAACACATCATCCGATATACAGCATATGACAGCGCAAACAACCGCGCAAGCTGTAAATTTACAGTAAAAGTACAAGGTATGTATTCAACTCTCCAGATCTCCAGACTTCAGCATGGTGATTTTGTGCATCATGGCAGCCATCTACAGTTATTGGGGCACATTTACAAAGGGACTTTCCACTATTTTAGGTGTAAAATAGTCACAAGTCCGCTTTTCTAACGGGCCGTGCCAGGATCGGGACTCCAGCCGCGGCCAATTTACGCCTGGAGCACGGACTGCCACAGATGCGCCTAATTTATGAGGAGGCACACGCCTCGTCATAAATTTGACAAATCCAATGGCCGGACAGAGGAGAAACTAAGAGCAGCGTAAAAAGTCAGTATTTTGCCGGCTACTTATTAAAACTCGCACCGCAGTTGATGAATGAGACAAGGCGTCTTCGTATTAGTCAGGTCTCTGGTGGTTCAATTTCAATTAGACCTGATCCAGGGAGATAGTCTGATTGGAGTCGGGAAGGAATTTTTTATTCCCCTAAAGTGGGGAAAATTGGCTTCTACCTCAGGTTTTTTTGCTTTCCTCTGGATCAATGGCAGGATAACAGGCCGAACTGGATGGACAAATGTCTTTTTTCGGCCTTATGTACTATGTAATTAGTATGCACATGAAAAAATGTGCTGTATAAAGTCACATATCTATCTAAAAGTGCGACTTTTATTGTAAAAATAGTAGCACTTTATCACTCAAAAATGATGAATAAAAATAAGCCATCGGCATACTGGAGTAAAAAATTATACTGTTTTTGGGCACATTTCACAAAAGGCACATCTACATAAATAATTTTAAAAAAAGTGCAGATTGGTCTAAAATTTCTAAATTGTCGAATGAGGCGCAAATGCCTCTAAAACAGGTGCACTTTCAGTAGTAAATGCACCGGGAAAAAAATAGACTGTCTAAAAGAGCATTTTTTTCGACCAAAAACAAGCACAAACACTATAATAAATGTGTTTTTTTTGCAGTGAGAAGATGTCCCGTTCTTTCTCCTCCACTTCACGGTTACATCGCCTGTAGCTCTGCTGGGAATAACTACGGAGCTAATTGTGAATATCACTGTGAGGGGGGCTATGAGCGTCAGGGGCCAGCTCTGCGGGTCTGCCTCTTCAGTCAGCAGTGGGCTGGATCCCCAGCGATATGTACACGTGAGTAGACCACTTGTAGCCGATTTCTCTAAGGGCTCATGCACACGAGCGTATTTTCTTTCTGCGTCCGTTCGTTTTTTTTTTGTGGACTGTATGCAGAACCAATGCATTTCAATGGGTCTGCAAAAAAAACGGAAGTTACTCCGTGTGCATTCCGTTTCCATATGTCCATATTTCCATTCCGCAAAAAATAAATAAAACATGTCCGATTATTGTCTGCATTACAGACAAGGATAGGACTGTTCTATTAGGGGCCGGCTGTTCTGTTCCTCAAAATACGGAATGCACACGGACATTATCCGTGTTTTTTGTAGACTGCAAAATACATACGGCTGTGTGATGAGCCCTAAACATTATGACTTTAAAAACAAAGAGCAGTATTTTAGAGAACTGCCCTATACAGTCAGTAATGTAGATTCAATGTCATACTTGGACGTCACATAACTCTGTTGCTTGTTGTCTGTTTTATTTTAAGCCATGCAGATCAATGTCAACGTGAATTCTGCAGGCGGCTTCATAGACCAGTTTTTTGAGAAGCAGCAACTACTGATTATTTCTACCCCCAGCTCTTCGGACAGGTACTACAGACTTCAGAGTGCTGCTCTGCAGGTAGGGCTGATACACATCCTGGCTAACGTTAATTGTAGCTGACAAATTCTGCAGAAAGTATCCCGTGAGAGTGAAGACTCTCACACTCCGGGCATTTTTCTGTTTTGCATTTGCTTTGGATGCACATAAAGATTTCTTCTCCATTCGCATCCAAAGTCCATCAAGAGTCCAAATTTCAGGGCAATTTCACAGTTGGGGCTCCTGCACACGGCCGTTGATGTTTTTGCGGCCTGCAAATTTTGTACCGCAAAACACGTCCGTGTGCATTCTGCATTTTGAGGAACAGAATGGCCGGCCCCTCCATTAGACTTTGATGTATCTTTATTGTGGGAACTCGTTTTACATAGGATAAGTAAACATGTTAATGTCAACTTTGTAAAAACTAACAGAGACATGATCTTGTACTGAGTATATGTAAAGAGGCATCCCCCCAAGGGACGAGAACCTTCTTGCTAGCACCTTCCAAGTGACTCCCTATAAGTCAAAAATCAAAATCCAACTTTTTAAGAAGCCCCGGGATATGACAGCGGAATATGACCAAGCCAAATGTCCATCTGTAGACAGCTGTTTTGGGGTGCTTGCCCCTCGTCAGTACAGAGTAGGATTCTGACTGGCTGAACGCTTAGGCGAAGTGCTGGGTCTTCAGCTGTGTATGGAGGCTGGACTATATCCCCTTGTCATATCCCAAGGCTTGTTAAAAAGTAGGATTTTTACTCAAAGGGAGTGAGGTGACACTGATGAGATGGTTCTCTTTCTTTGGGGGATACCTCTCTGCGTTTTCTTTTACCACGGAGTATTGCCAATAAGTCTCCATACACAGCTGGTCTCTTTAAGCTGTGGCGAGTATGACATGATGGATACAGGTCCGGTATCTGTGGCGGATGAAAGCAGATTATTGTTTCTCATGGTGGTCAGACATTGTGTTTAAACTAAGGAATTTACTGAGGGATTGTCTGGATTTCTATGTCCATAGATGCATGCAATATATCGATCGGCACTGCGGGAAATAGAGTGGCGGTGCGCGTGTCCCAGGGCAGGCGTCCCATATAGATAAAAGGAAAAACGGACCGGCACTTGCTGTTAGTATATGATCTTGTGATTTATTGTCACATCCCAGTGACGCGTTTCGGCATACTCTCTGCCTTTATCAAACTGTTTGATAGAGTATGCCGAAACGCGTCACTGGGATGTGACTATAAATCACAAGATTATATATACTAACAGCGAGTGCCGATCCTTTTTTCCTTCGTTCTATGTCCATAGAGTCTTGAGTCATTTCTCAATAGCTACCTGTTTAGATATTTTCTTAATATGAGCTAACTTACAATATTATGTTGAATATCTCATTGCATATAGACGTTCCGCACCATAACTTTAAAAGTCTCACATCTGAGTGTTAGCCTGATCAACATTTCACCTATTACTGGCTGATTGAACACAGTGGGGTATATACTCATCAATGTCTTTACAACACCCGGCAACTCTAACAATTTGTTCTTTTCGGCAGCCACCAGGAATGGAAACAACACAGTCAATGGAACCGAAGCAGAAAGCTCCATCCAGTGTGTAGTGGTTGTTGTGGGTTCTGCAACTCACCTCACTTCACACAGTAGATGGAGCTTTCTGCTTCTGGCTCTGTCCACTTTGTTGGTTCCAGGGGCTGCTGGGTATTGGACCCCCACTGATCTGACCTATAGAAAATAGAATCTGGAAATCTGCAATTCTATAGATCAGAATTACCCCAGTATCATTGACTGCAGTGCTAAGGGGGCTATTACACTGCCCGATGTACAGGCAGTGCAAACGCTGGTGGATGCGAACACATCAGGTCGATGCAAACAGAATGCTAGAGGAGCAATTAATTTCTCAGTCAATCTGTTCTATTCATTAGCGGCAGCACATCCCTGATTAATCAAGGATGTGGTTCCGATAATCGGGCATCTTTCATGAAAGATGCCAAGGAGCCGATGAATGAGCGTTTGCTCGTTCATCGGCTGATTGACTGCCTGATTTAGACAAGCCAGTTATCTGGAACGAGCCTTCCTATGAACACTTGGCCCAATTATCGTGCAGTTTAATGGGGGGGCCTAAGACTTTATCTACTCCCTAAATTTCACACATCCTTTCTTCAAAGAGAGCAACTTGTGGCCTGGATCAGCGTCATGTTGTAGTGGTTGAGTTAGTGGGAGAGATGCCAAAAGAGGTGGGACGTCTACGAGCTCAGCAACTGTCAACAGAACTCATCGAGCAATTAAGGTCATTTCAAAAATCTTTGTGATATGATTTCTACAAAATGTTTCAATCTAGTAATGGGAGGTGTCTTCATGATGTCTGTTTATGGCCCAGTTTTATATTGTATTATATGTGGAACCTCAAGTTCCTGCAGCTTTTGTGTGCCACATAACCCGTATTACATCCATAACTTGAGATGGTGCAGGTGTGTCTGATTCATGTGCTGCTCGGAATGATTTAGAGCTAAATTGTGATGTTTCTTGCCTGACTGGGGGTCATTCAGTTGCTTGACTAAATTACCTAACATGCTTTTAGTAAATGAAGGAGGTCTACAGCATCCACTGAGGGCCCCATTAAAAAAATGCCTATCCTTGTCTGCAAAACGGAGAAGAATAGGGCATGTTCTATCATTTGCAGCTTGGCCGCACAGATGCAGACAGCACACGGATAACATCTGTTTGCAGCTCCATAGAAAAGAATAGGTCTATGTGCAATCCTCCAAAAATGCAGATTGGGCGATAGTTTGAATGCCCCCTTACACTGTAAAATTTGCTTTTGGGTCATTCCTATAGTTACGCTGTGGTTTTACCCTATCCACTGGCAATCGATGACCACCTCTGGAGTCTGCTCCTGATATTAAGGCCTAGTAGGGCAAGGATCATGTGAATGTTGTAAAGCATGAAAGGTAGAAATATAAAAGTAAACCTCCTTTTACTTATCAAATGCTTCACATAATTCCCACAGACAGGCCTTGCATATCTCCAGATCATACTTCAATATGGTCCTCATCGACAAGTACGGTGTTGACCGGGAACGATACGTGGAACCTACCACCTCCGATGAGATCTTCACTTTTATAGACACATATCTACTGAGCCCCTTGGAACTCGCTCAGCTGGAGGCCAACAAGGAAAACTGTGAATGATGGACATCGCTGCTGCTCTGCACAAAGAGGGAACTGGTGATCGAATCTGTCGAAACAGCCATAATCCTAGTGGAAATTAGTTTTTTTTAAATAAAATATTTATTAAATAAAACTCGTATAAACTAAAATATATAATTTGCTGTGATTAGTATGAAATATGCAAACTTATAATTTATATTCAACGGTAGAAGAAAAAGAGAAAAACAAGGCGGCACTCACCGAATCTTCGTTAAATCATGGCTTTATTCGGTCTAAAACATAGCAGGTGCGGGTCACATAAAGCAGAAAGAAAGGCAACAGCTGTTTCGCTCTACAACAGCGCTGTTGTAGCGCGAAACGGCTGTCGCCTTTCTTTCTGCTTTATGTGACCCGCACCTGCTATGTTTTAGACTGAATAAATCCACGATTTAACGAAGATTCGGTGAGTGCCGCCTTGTTTTTCTCTTTTTCTTCTACCGTTGATGACATTCCGCTATTTATCTAGGCAGAGCACCACTCGATTTTTTGCATGGACGCTGAGAGATAATCATCTACACCATACCGCATAGTAGTGCCGACTGTGTTTTCTCGCTTTTGTTATAATTTATATTGTTATAAATTACTGCTTTGGCCTAATTAACACTGTCCCTTTACGAAGCCATTTCAACATGTTCATAAGTCAATTAGCACATATAAACTGGGGATACACAGGGGACCTTCAGACTATGTCAGAGCCACTGGTGTGGCAGGCTACGGAGCACAACCCCCAGGCTAGGCTGGGTCACATGACTGCGTCCCAGCCACGGATCCTCAAATGATCCTCAAATCTGCAGTGTTTTACAGTACCAGCAAAGTGAATGAGTTCTTAGCAATTTTCATTCACACATGGTGGAAATCAAAGGCAGAAACTGACCCGTGGTGAGAATCTTAAGTCTGCAAGCATGTGAATTTATATTGTGGATTTCACCCTTTTCCGTGCAAAGAATGAAATCTGCGTCTCATCAGCTGTATTTCAGCCACAAAAGCAGTGACAAAAACACACCACCCGGTGGTGTGTTTTTTTTTCTGTGGCAAATTACAAGTAGGGATGAGCCTGTGGATGGTACATCCGAAGTCAATTTGCTAAAAGCTTTGTTCTAGTACTGTACGGAGATCCCACTCCATACAGTATTAGGGCACACGAACGTATTTTCTTTCCGCTTCAGTTTTTTTTTGCGGAACGTATGTGGAACTATTCACGTCAATGGGTCCGCAAAAACAACGGAAGGTACTCCGTGTGCATTCCGTTTCCATATTTCCGTTCCGCAAAAAAGTAGTGCATGCACTATTATTGTCCACAAATCACGGTCCGAGGCCCCATTTAAGTCAATGGGTCTGCAAAAAATACGGAACACATCTGTACGTCATCCGTATTTTGCGGATCCATACTTGCCCAGCCCATATTGCTCATGTGTTTGGTGATTAATAGGTTACTGTTTCCATTTCCGATCCGCAAAAAAACGGATCAAATATGGAAACCATACGGATATGTTTTGTGCAATAACGGAACGGAAGAGGACTTAAATCAGAGAAAAAAAAAACCTCAGATACGAAACAACGGATCCGCAAAGCAACAACGGTCGTGTGCATGAGTCCTTAGAATGTATTGGCTCTGATGAGCCGAAGTTATTACTTCGCGAACTTGCGCGAGACGGTGTAATAACTTTGGGAATTAAGTATTACTGTAAAAAACCTTGGTACCGAACTCTGGTTTGGTTCTAAGGTACCACTTAGAACCGAACCCGAGTTCGGTACCAAGGTTTTTTACAATAGTATTTAATTCTCTAAGTTATTACATGACGTCTCGCGCGACTTTGCGAAGTAATTACTTTGGCTCATCGGAGCCAATACGTTCTAATACTGTACAGAGCGGGATCTCCGTGCAGTATTAAAACAAAGTTTTTAGTGAATTGACTTTGGATATACCATCGCTCTGCAGCAGAAATACCTTCGTTCACATCACCGTTATGTTTTCGTTATTCTGCATGCAGGACTTGATGAAAATGGCTAAAACAGATGCCAAATAGGCAGAACTGATGGATGAGAACAACAGAAAGTCCCCCTAATCCAGTGATGGCTAACCTCGGCACTCCATCTGTGGTGAAACTACAACTCCCAACATGCTCCATTCATTTCTGTGGAGCTCTGAGGACAGCCAAGCAAGTGCACATCTTGGGAGATGTCGTTTTGCCACAGCCGGAGTGCTGGAGGTTAGCCATCACAGCCGTAGTCTCGTGTGGACCCAACCTTGATGTGGTTTCCAGCTCAGCCAGTGATTGGCTGAATGACCAGAAAGTGAAGAAAAGCAGAGACTGGAGCAGCTTCAGCTGGGAATCGGTGGTCGTGAGGGCTCTTTCACACGAGCAGATCCCGTGCGTGGAATCCACTGCGTGAAATAGAGCCAAGCCCCGTTCCGGACAGCAGAGACACGGAGCAGTAACATGATTGATAATGCTCCGTGCCTCTCTGTGATCTTTTTACTACAAAACCACAGTGACAACTTTATCAATCATGTTAATGCTCCGTGTCTCTGCTGTCCGGAACGGCGCTTAGCTCTGTTTCACGCAACAGATTACCCGCACGGCATCCGCTTGTGTGAAAGAGCCCTAATGGCTTTTTTTTTATTTGTAAACCTTTCTGCCTTTTTTTTCTTTCACTGGAAGCCTTTTTTTGCCATCTAAGGGTATATTCACCCTGTGGCATTGTGGAAAGTCCACAGCACATTACAGTTCCAGCAAAGTGGATGACATTTTATAGAATTCCATCCACATGCCGTATACAAAATCTGCAGGAGAAGCCGACCTGTTGTGCAGATTTAAATCTGCAGCCAGTTTGTGCTGTGGATCTCCACCCTTCGCACATTTGTTGCAAAATCCACGTCAAATCTGCATTAAACAGGCAGATTTTGCCATGGGTTTGTCAAAACTTTTGCCACAGAATCATGCGTCCTATACTAAGTGTTTTGATCATATTTTAATAATCAAAAATCCATTTATTTAATACCACTGATACCTGTTCCAGTCCAATAAAAAATAGGCACTTCTTAATGTTTGGTAGGTAGATGACTCCTAACTGTATTATGGTTTTTGCAGTGTTTTTTTAAAAATTTTTAAAGGCATTCGGAAAACCTCAGCAAATAACGCACCATGGACAATATTGGACAACAAACGCTACAGCATTACCTGTGCAAGTAATAGCTTCTAATAGACCAGACTATGCCAAGGAACATTTTTCTGGCTAAAGGTTAGAAAATGTTTTCCCCCTATACACTGTGCTCAACAGAGGAGACATTAAAGTCGTTCTTCCAAGAGCGGTAGCAGCCAGTTCCTTGGCATGTCTTTCCCTGTAGATTGAACTTCGAAAACCCTCACTTTTCTTCATGACCTCATTTGGCAAACCTCTAGACATGTCAATGACTAATATCTGGCAGTAAAAGTGATGTTCTTTTCAAAAGCATTATTACAAAAGTTTAGCTGGCAAATGTCTTCCCATAAAGTCAGCATGGGAAATACATCATAAAACGGTAAGACCAGCACATATGGAGACAGAAATCCCAGCATCCCGCCAGTGACATAAACCCCAGACCGAACATGTCAACATTGGATGTGCTCCCATTTCATCATTTTCATACTGCAATGCTGCAGAAACTATTGGAAATCTTTAACCAAGTTATTATTTTTCCTTGAGGTGTGCATTTTATATCCACCCTCATTCTCTCCTATTTAGATGAGATTATGTTGCGGGATGGAACAAGGCTTAAACGGTTTAATTTCTGCCTGGAAGCCAGTAGATGCCTTCACTACACAACAGATGCCAAATAAAACTATTCGCCACTGCTTTCTAGTCATGAGCAAGAAGAGTACACCAGTATAAGGATGGGTTCACACATTGGGGCAGTTTTTGAAGCCAAAACCAGAAGTGGATCCAGCGGGAATAAGTATATGGCCTCATGCACACGACCGTTGTGTGCATCCGCATCCGTGGTTCCGTTTTCCGTTTTTTTTTCGCGGACCCATTGACTTTCAATGGGTCCGTGGAAAAATCGGAAAATGCACCGTTTGGCAGCCGCGAGCCGTGTTTCCTGGCCGTGAAAAAAATATGACCTGTCCTATTTTTTTCACGGTCAACGGTTCGCGGACCCATTCAAGTCAATGGGTCCGTGAAAAATCACAGATGCACACAAGATTGTCATCCGCGTCCATGATCCGTGTCCGTGATCCGTGTCCGTTTTTTCCTATCATTTCAATGGCAAACTTGACTTAGATATTTTTTTTCATTTTTCATGTCCGTGGATCCTCCAAAAATCAAGGAAGACCCACGGACGAAAAAACGGTCACGGATCACGGACCTACGGACCCCGTTTTTGCCGACCTTAAAAAAAAAACGGTCGTGTGCATGAGGCCTAAATCTATCCTTTAGATCTTTCATTCTTTTACAACCCAAGTCTTGCTTTGGCTCAAAAAAAACTGCGACAAAAACCTATGTGTGAACCCACCCTAATAAAAGCCTCTGCTTCTCTGTCAGATGTCTACAGGATCTGACAGACTGTCCACTAGTGCAGGGGCGGATTGGCCAAAGACCTTACAGGGAAATTTCCCAGTGGGCCGATGCCCAAGGGGCCACCTGAGTCCTCCTCACGGCCGGCCAGTGGAAGTTTTTGGGGATGTATTTTGTGCTGCTGGCAGTATTTTGGGTTGGGAGGTATAATGTGCCACAATATGGTTTTGCTGGCCCTGTCTACTTGCGTTGGCCCTGCCTTCCATCAATTTGGATTGGACTACAAAACGGGGCCACTTTTAGTATTTTTTTCAGGGCCACTTAAAGTTCGCAGTCTGCCCCTGCACTAGTGTTTAGTTTGTGTTTTTTTTTTTATCTCTAGTTTAGTTTACCTTAATTTCTGTTTGTTTTCTTTTTCTTTGCGACCATCCATATTATATAAAGTGACTATCCATATAAAAATAAATTTCTGAAATCCTACAGGGTCACTGCCCACTAGAATACATGTCGAATGATGAACATGTGGAGAAATTTGACCATTACAGGGGTCAGTTGCCATCGGCTAGTCATCGCCCCTGCAATATCTGCCACAGGGAAAATGGAGTATGACATGTGTTGATTGAAATGGCTATCCATGTAATACATGGATATGCCTCGTCTGTCAGCGTGGGAGACATTCTCTAAGGCCCCTTTCACACGGGGCGAGTATTCCGCGCGGATGCGATGCGTGAGTTGAACGCATTGCACCCGCACTGAATCATGACCCATTCATTTCTATGGGGCTGTGCACACGAGCGGTGATTTTCACGCATCACTTGTGCGTTGCGTGAAAATCGCAGCATGCTCCTCTTTGTGCATTTTTCACGTAACGCAAGCCCCATAGAAATGAATGGGGTTGCGTGAAAATCGCAAGCAAGTGCGGATGCGGTACGATTTTCACGCACGGTTGCTAGAAGACGATCGGGATGGAGACCCGATCATTATTATTTTCCCTTATAACATGGTTATAAGGGAAAATAATAGCATTCTAAATACAGAATGCATAGTACAATAGGGCTGGAGGGGTTAAAAATAAAATAAAAAATAAATTAAACTCGCCTTAATCCACCTGATCGCGCAGCCGGCATCTCTTCTGTCTTCTTTGCTGTGTGCAGGAAAAGGACCTGTGGTGACGTCACTTCGGTCATCACATGGTCCATCACATGATCTTTTACCATGGTGATGGATCATGTGATGACCGGAGTGACGTCACCACAGGTCCTTTTCCTGCAATCAGCAAAGAAGGAGACAGAAGAGAAGCCGGGCTGCGCAATCAAGTGGACTAAGGTGAGTTTAAGTATTATTTTTTTAACCCCTCCAGCCCTATTGTACTATGTATTCTGTATTCAGAATGCTATTATTTTCCCTTATAACATGGTTATAAGGGAAAATAATACAATCTACAGAACTCCGATCCCAAGCCCGAACTTCTGTGAAGAAGTTCGGGTTTGGGTACCAAACATGCGCGATTTTTCTCACGCGAGTGCAAAACGCATTACAATGTTTTGCACTCGCACGGAAAAATCGCGCATGTTCCCGCAACGCCCGTGTGAAAGAGGCCTAACAGGTGATATGGAAAGGGATTGCAGAAATGTCGTTATTTATGAATTTTTACAATTACTTTATTATATAAAAGGTTTTGGTCAGAAGAACAATTCTGATATAGCAAATGTTGGTAAAGTTGATCGAGGTATCTAAACGATAACAGGAAATGTGTGGCTCTGGTTACAACTCATAGACATGGCGTCCAGCCGCAGTGATTCTTACTCTAAGAACTGTAAGGCCTCTCACACAAGCAATACGGATTGTGTCAGGGTCTGTTCAGGAAAAAACTGATGGTTTTGTACGCAAGTTCAGTTAGTCTGGTCTGAGATTGCGTTCAGTATTTTAGTTTTTTCCGTGTGGGTGCAATCAGTTTTGGATGCTTTTTTTTTTACCTCCTAGTGAAAAATGCATTGCATTGCATCCGGATGCCATGCGTTTTTCACGGCAGCCCCATTCACTTCTATGGAAGCAGAGCCGTGTGAAAAACTCAGAATATAGAACTTGCTGTGATTTTTCCTGAACGCATAAATGATGCGTGAAAAACAACACTCATGTGCACAGACTCCCTGCAATGAATGGGTCAGGATTCAGTCCGGATGCTACGCGATTGCTTCATGAATCGCACTTGGACGGAAAACCCTAAGAGTTAGGCCTCTTTCACACAACAGTTTTTTTTCCCCGTTTAGGGGCTGTTTTTTGCGTTCCGTATACGGAACCATTCATTTCAATGGATCCGCAAAAAAAACGGAATGTACTCCGTATGCATTCTGTTTCCGTATTTCCGTTCCGTTGAAAGATAGAACATGTCCTATTATTGCCCGCAAATCACATTCTGTGGCTCCATTCAAGTCAATGGGTCCGCAAAAAAAAAACGGAACACATACGGAAATGCCTTCCGTATGTCTTTCGTATCAGTTTTTTGCGGACCATCTATTAATAATGCTATGCCCAGCCCAATTTTTTATATGTAATTACTGTATACTGTTTATGCCATACGGAAAAACGGAACCGAAACGGAAACAAAAAATGGAACAACGGATCCGGAAAAAACGGCCCGGAAAACACTGAAAAAGCCATACGGTCGTGTGAAAGAGGCCTTAGTGTCCAGTTTTTGGAGAAGGTTTTGAGGCAGATTTTCCTGCAGGTTTTTCAGCCAAAGCCAGAAGTGGATCCAGCAGGATGTAATAAAGGATAAGATATATTTCCAATTCCTTTTGAATCCACTTCTTGCTTTGGCTGAAAAACCTGCAGAAAAATCTGCCTCAAAATCTTCTCCAAAAACTCTGTGTGAACCTAACCTTAGAAAAAGTGTGGCTCCAAAGGCAAAAATTGGGAGCTACGTGGATTTAAAAGGTGAAATAGTTATAATTTCAACCAGAAACACTGAACTTTCCAGTTATAGTTTGGTCACTTCCTTCTGCTTGAAATCCTGCTAGCAAGTCCGACATGAGATGCCGATAAAACTACTAAATTTCCCGCTGGAGGGGTGAGCTGATGACTTTTGTTTTCTATTTAGAAGGTGGAGGAAGGTTTTGATAATTCAGACAAAAACAATCAAAAAATCTTTGGAAGATACTTTTATTAATACACCCAAACTGAATAACTGAACAT
This sequence comes from Bufo bufo, assembly GCF_905171765.1. Classification (NCBI taxonomy): domain Eukaryota; kingdom Metazoa; phylum Chordata; class Amphibia; order Anura; family Bufonidae; genus Bufo; species Bufo bufo. Next base: position 211,491,836 of record NC_053396.1, on the reverse strand, counting down.
TACACATTAAAAGACTTTATCAGAAGTTTCTCCTGACTTTATGTACAGAACTGATTAATTACTTTTTTCAGTTTTCTTTTTGTCACATTTGAAGAACTTGTCAATATGCTAGTGCTCTGGTAGTAACAGTTAAGCATGAAATAGAAGTCCTTCAGTATAGGATACACAAACTGGTACGGTATGTTTAGTAGAATAGTCCAGGCAAAAGTTATATGTTGGCCCGTATATATTAAAGGGGTTTGCCAAGAGGGTTTTTTGGGGGAGTGCAGTGGATCAGCCAAGGCCGGGGAGGGAAGGAGTTGGGTGCCAGCACCGAGAAGCAGGAGCTTGCTAAAAAGGAGCTTGCTAAAAATGCTGGAAAAGTAGGTGTGGGGCATGGCCTAATACTTTTATACAGATATATTGATGCTGAGAATATAAGAAATGTATTAAGAAGTGTGCACCTTTTAATCCATTTGGCACAATTCACCTCAACAGTCTATTTTTTGGACTGGTCTTAATAAAATTGAAGATTAAAACTGCCCCATCGTGTTCTGTCCTGTGCACAACCTGATAGGGTATAATATGACAAAGGGATTCAAACAACATTAAAGAAGTGATCCGTGTGTCAAAGGCTGGTGAAGTACTTTTAGTATGGTTGTCTCATCACGATAAGCCATCGATATGGCCTATTACGGCATACAGAGAGAGGTCATATGGGACCTGATGCCCAGCATCCTCCTATAGGAGCTAAAGCGTAGAGCTGCGGCCGATTTGACGTGTCCATGTATCATATGGTAATTTAGTTCGTTAAACAGCCCTGTGTAATACTATATATTTGTCGTGCCATGTGTTCTAGAATCCAGACATCAGCTGATCGCCGGGCATGCTTCATTCCATGAAAGGATTGTCCAGTTGGGTCAACACCTTTATAGTGTCAGTTGCTAAAGTCTAAGAGACTTTAATGCAATATAACTTTTTTACCTAATTCTAAATGTTTTGATGTGCTTCAAATAACGTTTCCACCATTATAAGTTAAAATCAAATATGACACTGCAATAAATAATCAACAGAATATACAATTATTATTGGCTCCATAAAATACAATTGTTCCAGCGACATTAAAATATAGAGTCTTCTAAAACTGATGGGAAATGGACTCTAGCAAGTTCCTTGATGATGATTTTCTTTTATTACTTTGCCTTGGCCATTGTTGGTCGGAGCTGTAAGGACCCTTCTGCCCAGGATCCAGGATACTGTCTCATCTTAGTCCAAAGACTAAGCTCTTCTCCGGTAGAGTCCATCCAGTCTACATGTTGTCCATTGTATAAGCCTAAAATGCGAAAGGAAAATTTAAATTTACTATATACATAAGCCAAGATACCATCTCAAACACAAGAAGAGTATGTTTTAAAATAAGCCAAATAAGCCAATGGTAAGAGTACTTAAAGATGCTGCTTATTGCCCCCTTTCTCTCGCTTACATCTGAGCGTGGATCTTTTGTCTATTTTGGAAAAAAGCTTGGAGTCCATGGCCGACTTTACTAATGCTTAGGAATATCTTTGCCGTATAAGGCACATTTCTATGTGCTATATGCATTTTCCACAGATTAGTATTTTTTTCACTGACCCATGGGTCAGTGAAAAAATCAGAGGCATGCCCTACTTTGGTCCGTGAGGCCGTCACAACACACCCATTGAACTCTATGGATCCAGGAAAAAACACTGACACAACATGGATGGTCCGTTTTTCACTTACAACCAGTAGAAGATGCTCTGGCAATTTATTTTCAGCTGAGCAGTGTCTGTGGAATCGGACGACGCACAAAAGGGCCAAAAAGAACACATAGACCAAACACGGATCCTTCACATACATCTTCACAGCTTTTTTTTTTTCACAGACCATGGATGTCAAACGGACACGAAAGTGTGAACAAGGACTAAGGGTTGATATAGATGTAGCTAATTTTATGCTCTGGATAAATCTGCCGTCTCTCGTGGATTTGCCATTACATTGCAAAGGGTGAAATGTGCAACAATTCCACATCCAAAACTACATCAAAAATCCGTGGCTGATTTGTCTGTGACATATAATTAACACCATGTGTGAATCAATCTAATTTTTAAACTTGATAATTAACACGTATTGGAATTATTTCAGAAACGGTTAGCTTTGGCTCAAAATTGGGGCAACATGATCTGAACTTCAAGGAGGCTGCAACACAAACTCAAGGAAGGAGCTGCTTAATCCGCCAGATCCTGCAAAGTATGAAATTTCGGTCTCGTATATGGAGATTTAATATATATGGGTCAACTATTGCTGAAGGTGGTCCAGGTAAATTTTGAGGCATAAATTCACAGTGAAAATCATGAAACTCTAAATATATAGCTGTGGTTAAAGAACATTTCATCACTTCTGACATGTCTATTCTAGTAATAATTGTATTCTCCATATTTTCATATGACTATACTCTTGTTATCAGTTGGGGGTGTCCCGCTATCCAATGTCCAATCAGCGCTGGTGTGGTATACTGTATATGGGAAAGAGTAACTCCCATTTGTCAATTTATCAAAATACTTCTAATAGGAAGAACAGAACACCACCACAATGCAGAGTTATAAGATTAGTTGCTCCAGAAATATTATTTCATGTGGCATTCAATTATTTACTTGGTCGGGAGAAGTGACGGGTCCTCTAAGACCAAATACAAGACAAAAAGATTACGGAGCTCACCTGTCCCAGGGCCCAGTCTTACTCCTCCCAGAAAATCATTGCTAGACAGTGGCTCTCGATCCCAGACGGTCAGTTCGAGACATGTGTTCTGCAAATCTTCAGGCTTAATCCCATTATACACAAATGTGTGATTGTAGTGTGGGTTCAGACTCTTCTTCATAACTGGTGTTTTACGCTTGGTGTTCCTGCTTTTGATTGGCAACAGATAACTATGAAGAACAGAAAGAGAAAATGCAAAAGCAAAAATGTTTAATGGGTCTAACAATGGCAACCCCCAAGTATACGGTATGAGCAGTGAAGAGTTTGCAAAGAGTTTATTTTAAGAGGGAGAAGGGAATAAACCGTTTCCAGACATCTCATCCAGCATCTCATCCTTTATTGCAATGAATTATCCAGCATGTTGAGAACCAAGCTACCCGAGCCTTCTTTCCCCATTTTATCTGCCATCAAGGGAGAGGGAGGTGACCCCCATTCACATGTTGGACAGAGTAGGGGCATCTCTAGTCCTTCAATAATGAGGCAAGCACAGGCTGTGTAGGACAGCACAAAATCACTGTAGAGTGTCTAGATTCCTGTATGCCAACAACATACAGGAAAATGCAACATTTTAATCCTTAACAATGGCTAGGTCTTTCCCAATCATGAAGGGCACATTGATTGATGGTCCCCAAAAGTGACGAAGCTCCCGGAACGTCAGCGAGTGGAAGGCCGTTGTAAAGATTAACATAGGCTAGTGGACAAAATGTCTAAAAGGACTTAAGGCTTGTTTACACTGCCTGATTGTTGGGCAGAATAGCGAGGATGAATAATAATCTGCCTGTGGCACGGGGCTGCTGATCACCCGATGAATGAGCGAAACATTTGTCCATGCAAACACGTAAATCGTGCAACAGAAACAATGAATCTGTATGGGGATGAAGCAATAGCAGTAGCCATCATTCATCCCCATACACTGGAGGGGATCGCTGCATGTAAATGTAGTGTGTCACCTCCACTGACGAGCATGCGTGTGTCAGAAAGGAACGCTTCCATCCCAACAATTGCCTGCTTCATCGGGCCGTGTAAATCAGCCTCAAGACACTACAGTTTCTCACCCCTTGACAAAGCTGTCCGATGTCCCGCCTGGTTTTGCAGCAGTCAGGTTTTTGGCCTCTTTAATCCAAACCTGAAGTTCCCCTCCTTCTTCTGCCTTGCCTGGAAAAAAAAAATGAACATGACAAGAAATGTAATAGATGAAAAAAGCAGCATAACGAGTAGGTCTCAGATGTCTACCCTTCATGGTAGGTTCAGTTAAGTTGCCTTTGGATTTTGAGTCACATTTCTCAATACTAAAAGGCACATAATCATACATCAACAGAGGATTCATCTCACATCATACCTATCCCCCATTGTAAGCGCTGTGACATGAATTATTTTGTGATAACTCACTTTTCTGTAAAGAAAAAAATCAAGGCAACTGGACTTACTGTAGATTTCTTGAAAACATTTCACTCGTTCTTCCAACGAGCTTTCTCAATTCTGAGTGACTTTACAAGAATTCTTGTACAGTCACTCAGAATTGAGAAAGCTCGTTGGAAGAACGAATGAAACGTTTTCAAGAAATCTACAGTAAGTCCAGTTGCCTTGATTTATTCTTTACAGATATACCATGACCTGGATAAATGAGAACCTTCACAGACAACTCACTTTTCCTCCTCTCGCTTCCACCTGTGGACTTGGATGGTGGGATGTACTTTAAAGACACAATCAACTCCCCTTTATAAGTGCTTGCCTCAGCTGCGCCCTGAAAGAAAATTTGAGGAAATAGGATTAGAGGGAGACAGCTTGGAAAATTTATAACAAGGAAAACTTTTGCAATAGTCATTAGCCGATTGCCACCCAGTGTTTGCAGGATTGAACTAAAAAATAAAAAAGAGCAGCAGCAAAATGATCTTGGTCAATTGGTTATGTTCAGTTTTTTGCTGACACAAGATAAACACATATGGGTATGCAATTTGAATATGATGGCCATGAAGAGATTTTGATGACAAAGAGGTCTATCAGCCTCACATCTGACCATGATAAACTAAAGGCAGCCGTGAGGCAGGGTTACGATTGTGCAGACTCAATGCTCAATTACATAAGAAAACTTCATCGTCCTACTAATAAAAATCCAAAAGTTTACAGTCATCTATGAGGAACTGTATTCTAAAGACATTTATAATCACAGGTCTTGTCTTAATCCGTATGTTGGATGATAGATCTGATAACAGCAGAACATCATACGAATCTCACCTTTCCGTGAAGAGGAAGACACTCATCCATCATACTGTCAAAGTTCCAGGAATCCAGTGGAACATTGATCTCCCCAAGAAATGTATTCCTTCCAAAGCGATCATGATGCCACACAGAGAGTTGTAGAGTTCTACTAAGAAGAATGGACTCTGGGACTATGTACTAGAAAAGAAGAACCATGAACACAATGATTATTTAATGTCTGCAGATAATATCTATTGCTGCCACCATTATATTTCTTCAGATAGAACATATTTGCCCACCTGCAAGGTCTCCCCATATAATGGGTTTATAGTATTACGCTTAATTGTTGTCTTGCGTTTTCCTTGTCGAGATTTATCCGGCAGAAGATAGGACTTTACATATCTGTAAAATATAATGACTGTGATTGAATAATGCAGTGTATTGATGAAGAACACCGTATTTTTCAGGAAACAGGCAGTGACGTGCACAGAGAAGCAAGGGCCCTATAGCAAGGATCAAACCAGGCCCCCCACACAGGACAGAAGGGTTTCTGCCTAAACCCCTTTCAATGACCCTTGGGCCATTTTTCCACTGCCTCGTTTGCTAAAAGTTGTTCATTTAGAGGGTAGAGACCTGACCAAGTTTTCACCACCAGTAGAAGAGGGGATGATCCCAACTGGGCCCCCTCTTGCCCTGGGCCCCATAGCAGTCACTTGGTCTGCCACTATGGTAGTTACACCGCTAGAAACTATGTGGTGACCTGGTACTTAGTAAGAGCAGATTGAAAATGTAAGTTTTTGTTAGATTCTCCCCAAAAATCAGATTTTTTTCTTTTCTAAGCATCTATGAACTAGGAGTATGGAGACTAAAGTAGAGAAAAACAGGCATTACTCACGGATTGGATCTCCGCTTCACGTCATCCCCATAGGCCAGATTCCGGCACTCCTTCACAACAATGCTCATAATCTGTGTTTTGCCATCATATTTCATAGAGAACATGATTTCTCCTGTTACAATCACGTTTCCAAAATCTCCAGCTTCACTATAAATGCTCATCATACTTCCAAGTGTGCTCTGTCAGAGGAACACAAAAGTGCTCGTTAATGAAAGGGGACATCTCATAGATGGCCATCAAAACCAGTTGGATTCCACCCTTAATTTATCAGAATCCATTTAACAGCAACTGGATTGACTGTCATAGGCAACTCTTACACTTTTCCTTTGCTAGGTTTTGATAGCTTCCCCATGGTTCATATCTGAAAGAACCTGATGGTATTAAATGGGTTGCCCCATTTCAAACACGTATCTGCTATCGATAGGTTAGAGGATAAGTGTCTGGCCAGGAGAACAGAGGCCCTGTTTGTCTAGGGCAGCGATCATCAATGGGGCTGACAGAGATAGTGGAGTACAAGTGCTCAGGTATCTCCAGCAGCCCTATAAATTTAAAAGTAGTGTTGAGCGAACTTCTGTTTTAAGTTCGGCGTCTAAAGTTCGGCTTCCGGTTAGCGAAGAATCCCGATATGGATTCCGAATTCCGTTGTGGTCCATGGTAGCGGAATCAATAATGGCCAATTATTGATTCCGCTACCACGGACCACAACGGAATTCGGAATCCATATCGGGATTCTCCGCTAACCGGAAGCCGAACTTTAGACGCAGAACTTAAAACAGAAGTTCGCTCAACACTATTTAAAAGGCCTCTGTTCTATTGATAGGGGGCCCCAGTAATTGGACCACTGATGATCAAAGACAAAATAATAAATCATGTTTATAAAATAAAATTAATATAATAAAATAATACATTGTGTTTATAAAAAATACATGGATGGAGATCATGTGTTGACTCCATAAAATTAGTAAGTAGTAGAGATTTACCGTGGAAGTTCCACTGCGCAAGCTACTCCTAGCTGTGGTCAAGCGATGTATTTCCACCAGGTTATCAATATCTTCATCTTCCTCTTCCTAGGGGCAAAGTATTGGACAATCTGTTAAATTAATATTCTCATAGCACTCTGTGTCAGCCTGAATTTTTTACTTAAAGGGGTTGTCTGGTTTCATAATATTGATGAGCTATCCTCATGAAAGGTCAACAGTATCGGATTGGTGAGGGTTAGACTCTCGTCACTCCCACTGATCAGCTGTGAGTGCTGCGCCCTCTTCCATTATTGCCTGCATTCCGTCTACATTTTAGCAGCAGTGCAGGGTAATTATCGCTTCCTCCCCCATTCTAAAGAAAGGAACGAAAAGCTGTAATTATCCTGCACAACCGCTACAATGTAAAGAGTATAAAGATGAACACTGAAGAGCACACAGCGCACCCACAAGCTTGACGTTACTTTAAAACAGCTAATTGGCGGAGGTACGCGACGATGAGTCATCATAAACCAGACAATCTCTTTACGGTTTTAGGCACACAGCACAGTTACTGTATGTGGACAGTGCCTATAACACAAGGATCCCCTGAAGTTAGTCTACATCACGCCATCTGGATGCCTTCATACGACTCTCAGCCCTCATCTACTCAAAAGCATTACTTTTAGGGTTGAATACCCCCATAAGGGGGCTGCCACACAGCTTTTCTTATTGGATTGCTTTGTCCCAAAAAAAAAAAACATCCAAAAATGCCCGACTTGTGCAGAATTTTTGTACCTCATTTGCAGTGCTTTTGCTGTGTATTTTTTTTACCTGCTGTGTAGGTGCACAGATGTTTTTTAGCATGACTAGTGGTTTTACATAGGAAAGTATATATACTCCTATAATGTCACTGCCTCTGTAGAACAGCATGCAAAAGATGCATAGTTGAAAAATGTCATGCAAAAATACCATTAAAAATACAACTGGCAATTGCATTTTTTCAAATGTGGCAAAAAACAAAACAATGGATGGCTTACCTAGCATGTCGCAATTTAAAAAAAATCCGACTGAGCCAAAAAACACTACTCAAAACAGTCAAAAACGCAATTACAAAAAATAAATAAATCCATGTTTATGCTGTGGTTAATATTTCCATGTAACATCTGGAGCTTTTTTTTTAATGAAAAAACAGGCTGCAAAAAGTGGCTGCAAAAAAACCCATTTGTGTGACACTAGCTTAACAAAGCCTGTAATAGAACATGCCAAAATTGTTGTCTTTTTCAAAATCTGCATATGTACTATAGGTGCTGCTTAGATCTTTATTGGTGCCATATTATGGAACCGTACAACAGCCATATGCGTAAGTCAATCCATTCAACAATAGGTAAAATACGTACCATCTCAGCATTGAGTCCAGGAACAGACTTGCTGCGATCACCCATCAGGTTGCCTTCTTCTGGCTTTTCTTCTGGGCGCAAATCTATCACAGACTTACTGTAGTCTGAATAGCCATTAAACATAAAGCCGTGAGTTTTATCATCACACCATATTTGTGATTATCGTAAGAAGGAAGGTGATATTTATTGCTGTACCTGATGGTTTTAGGAGTCTTCTGGGATTCTTCTTGAAAATAGCATCACTCTCGTCTGCAGAACCCGCACTACGGTTGCCTAAACGTGGTTCCTAATATTGAAGATAACATATGAAAAGTAAAAGGCATATTTTATCCTACGAGTGAATGGAGAAGATCCTGGATCCCTTAAGTGGGACTATTGTATTTACATGTGTACACGGTTGTACATTAGATACATGTCAGATAATCGCAACACTCGAACGATTTTTAATGTGCAGAGAGGTCCGTCCACATAGGCCTGGCCACCACTGGAGACAATAGTCTCCAGATCAAAGTTCCAGGAGACAAAGACCAAAACTGTATGACCTGAGTTTTTGGAATGCTCCATCAGAAAAAAACTGAATTTTTAATCGCTAGAAAGAAATAAGAAGGAACTAATTATGACAGAATGTAGGATTCAAAAATGATACTCAATAAATAAACTTACCCCTTCTGAATCTGAGTGGTGATAATCTCTTGTCCGTACAGGAACAGTCAGGGTGTCCACTTTAGCCCCACTGGGTCCGTAGTTTTTTTTTCCATCTGCAGAATTCCTCCTTAAACATATAATCAGAAAACAAAATGGTAAATTCCCTATTTTTCTACTACTCATAGTTCCTCAACATTCCCAAATACCCAAAAGCAGGGACGGTACAAAAATTGCAATAGCAGATAATATCTGTAAAGAATAAATCAAGGCAACTGGACTTACTGTAGATTTCTTGAAAACGTTTCACTCATTCTTCCAACGAGCTTTCTCAATTCTGAGTGACTGTACAAGAATTCTCTGGGAATAAATATGTAACTGATCTAACATCTGGTAATTATACCCAGCATGGGGTCAGAGGTCATTATATCCAGCATGGGGTCAAAGGTGTTGATTCCATTATCCTAATTGGAGTCAGTAGGTGATAATGACCTCCCAGAAAAAGGTGTCAAGACAGCATTGTACGTAAAAATGGAGAATCCAAGCTTGAATAGAGGCGGGGGGTTAGACATCTATTGTCTTCCACATACAATGCTGTCTTGACACCTTTTTCTGGGAGGTCATTATCACCTACTGACTCCAATTAGGATAATGGAATCAACACCTTTGACCCCATGCTGGGTATAATGATCTCTGACCCCATGCTGGGTATAATTACCAGATGTTAATTCAGTTACATATTTATTCCCAGAGAATTCTTGTACAGTCACTCAGAATTAAGAAAGCTCATTGGAAGAAAGAGTGAAAAGTTTTCAAGAAATCTACAGTAAGTCCAGTTGCCTTGATTTATTCTGTACAGATATACCATGACCTGGATAAATGAGAACCTTCACAGACAAGAACAGATAATGCTTCCATACAGTGCTCACAGAATAATTCCATTCGGTGTCCAAATAATACAGCTGTAAAATAGTGATTGAGTTAAAGGGGTTGACCAGCCCTTTTAAAGTGATGATCTTTTCTCAGGATAGGCCAAAACTAGATGATTGGCAGGAGTCTAGCACCATGGATGGACTGGGAACTTAAAATTGCCCTGAAAAAAACAAAAATAAAATAAAAAAAGGGGCCACATGTTGTAGGCGAGTCCAAATTGACAGAAGGTGGGCAACCAAATAGGCAGGGACAACACTAATAGGTAGGGCTTGCAATACTGTAGCGCAGAACAAAATACTGCCTCAGCAGAACCAAATACCACACTGCAGCCCAAAATACTGCCGCCTTCACCACAGTATTTAACTATATCACTGTCCTGAGGATGCAGTTGAGTTCAGAAGGACACCTGCGGTTTTTGGCTAGGTGCTTAAGTACCTATTAGTATTAATTAATGCTTAGAGCATCAGATTTTTATGTACCCAGCCGGTAGCCACGAGGAAGCCTCAGACGGCCCTCTAGGCTTCGGGCCAACGGTAAATTTCCCTGTAGGGTCCATGTCTGCCTGTCTAGCACTCACACACCCCAACGATTAACAGTTCTGTGTAGCTCCGTTGGTAGAAGTTGGTGCCGCAGCTGCACAGGACCATCAACATTGTAGTAGACAGAGCTACTATGGCGCTGCTCCCATTCACTTCAGTGGGAGCAGCGCTATAATAATGAGCTCCCTCCACTACAGTGTTGATGGTGCTCTGTAGCTCCCGTACCAACTTTGGGCAATGGAGCTACACCGAGAAGCGTTGGGTTGCAATGTGCTGGACCCCTGCAGATCTACTGATGGCCTATCTTGAGGAGGTAGGTAGAGTCCCTGGTGGTCCAGAGCACTGAAGGCATGTATGCGCCACACTTCGTTTTCAGTCCTTGAGGGAAATTCAGGCATTGGACAATTGCCCAGTTTGCCACTCCATAAACCATACCTGCCTGAAACAATAATATTTTTTTCTTGGTCCATCTGGCTAAAATAATTGAATCAAGACAAATTCTAGCAAAAAAAAAAAAGTCCTAAAGGAATACTGCATCTGTAGGTGGGGTTTGCAGTAAGTGTTGTCCTTCATTCCGTCTGATTATAATGACTAATACGCAAAAGACATTAGCAACTAGTGAAATATTACTGCCCTTTGTGTAAATAATCCTTTTGACTATTCATCCCAAAGTTGAATTTGCCAAGACAGCGCAATATTTGATTTGTGAGACAGAACAACATATCAGCTGGTATTTGGGTCCTGGATGACTACAACATTCATGATCAGTGAGACTATGGAACTCTCTGCCTGAGGAGGTGGTGATGGCGAGTTCACTAAAAGAGTTCAAGAGGGGCCTGGATGTATTTCTGGAGTGTAATAATATTACAGGTTATAGCTAGTAGAGAGGGGTCGTTGATCCAGGGACTCGTGAAGGAACTCTTTTCCCCTAAAGTCAGGAAAATTGTCTTCTACCTCAGTTTTTATTTTGCCTTCCTCTAGATCAACTTGCAGGATAACAGGCTGAAATAGCTGGACAGATGTCTTTTTTCACCCTTATAAACGATGTTAATGTATAATACAGATGTCCCTCATTCCCGAAATCCATCATACAACCTTGTCCCTGGTGACTTCTAATATCCATATAATTTATGGAAAAAACTTGATATTAAATAACCCTCTGATTCGACACAGGATTTGTGACACTTATTTTGGCACAGCATGTTGTTACTACAGCCTACAACTAGAATATAGGACATAGTCACCTGGACAAGGAGGGTGTGCTTCTTTTGGAGTCCATCTTATAACTATTGAGGCTCATCTGTTCTGTGGATTCAGTGTCGCTTCTCTGGTCCCTTAGGTCTGGAGATCCAGTCACGCCACTACAATACAAAAAAAATAAAAAATTTAAAAACAGGGGAGTAGCTGGGGTGATATACCAGATCACAAGGTGCTAGATGCCAGGAGGTGTCAACAAGCAACTCTCCTTTGGTCAGGCTAGATACAGCGTAAGTGCAGTTATCTGAACCTTTGCCCCGGGGTAAGGGTAGTCCAGATATTTCTCTGCTGAAACCAAATTTGGAGGGCTCCCAATATGGTATTTTTGTACTTGGGGGGGGGATGAGCGAATCGATTCATCTCATCTTCACTTGTGAAGGGCTGAAGAAGAAGCGCCCACCTGCTTGTTTATTAACAGGGCCAGACATCCCACCTGGCTCTGACCATCTGGCACTTGCGCCACTGCTCTGAGTAGCGATGCGAGCGCAGAAGCTCTACTTATGCTTCTGGAGCACCAACTGAGCATATGCCGCTACACTTCTGGGTAGCGTTACATGAAAAGTTGCTGCTCCTGAAGCAGAAGTAGAGCCCTTTGTGCTTGTACTGCTACTCAAAGCAGCGGTGCAGGCACCAGATTGTCAGAGCCAGGCAAGATGTCCTGCCCCTGTCAATCAACAGGTAGGTTGGGAGATTCTTCACCTGTGGGAACAGTCTCTCACAGGTTAAGAACTCTTGCTAATGAGACAAATTGATTTGTTAGAATTGATTCCCTCATCCCTAGTGGTAATAAACCAATGTTTTTACTCCACTGCCAGAAATCCACATTTACCCAGAAATCTTCGGCCTGTCCTGCGGACTTCTTTGTCCTTTCCTTGGCTTCTGATCAATTGGCTGCTGTGAATGTTCCAGTAATGTCTGTGCAGTTGTCTCCCGTTTGTTGACTGTAAACACAAAGATTATTTAGGATATAAAACTTCATGTAAGGATCAAAATTATTTTTTTACTTCTACAGTGCACCTAAGTTACAGCTATATGTTATATATGTTAACCCACTACTCAACCTTTTGATTCACCAGGAGCTAAGTGTCTCATAACGATTTGTCCTAACAGGACTGCCTCGCTCCAGATTGAAGCCACCCAGGCAGAGAGCTGATCTGTGCGGGTCCTTGTAATACATCATTGTGGCTAGTCTGCCAGAATGAGAGTTGGGCATTACAGAATCTCCCTACACCAGTTCATATATTGGGGTTTTGAGATCCTTGGTCCTCCATATGCTCTCCATGGTATATGGACAAAGGCTGCCCTGATGGGATAAGTCCTTTAAAACTGAAGCTTCACCATTGATTCTCCTGGTGAGAGGTTGGTGTTCCTATGCTTAGTCACTGTATAATTAAAACACAAAACCTTTGGTGGTTTAGGAAAAGATGCTCCAGGATATTTCTTTCAAGTGGAATACAAATATTTGCTAACACAGATGGAAGAACTGACTGCTCCTCCTCTCTAACAGATACCCCAACATTGAAGAGGTTGTCCCAAGTCCCAACAGCTTATTCCTACCCACAGGACGGGAATTAGTGTCTGACCACTGGCGCCCCTTTCGATCACTAAAACAGGGGCCCGCCATGTACCTCGTTTGAATGGAGTGGCAGACACGCAAGCACAGCCGCTGCTCCATTCAACTCTATGAGGCGGCCGGATATAGTCGAGTACAAGTGCTTGGCTATCTCCGGGAATAACGGCGGACACATATGCGTGTCTGCTGTTTCATTCAAAAGGTTAACACGAGCCCCTGTTCTGGTGGTCAGAGGCCTATCCCCTATCCCATGAATATCCCACGAATAGGGGATACGTTTTTGTCAATGGACAACTCCTTTAGGATCTTTATTTGGTGACATATGGTAGTATTACACCAAATACTTAGTGCAGCTTACAGTCCATTGATAAAAAAAAAAAAAAGACATCCTTATTGACCTAAAGCAATAAATGTGGTACACTATAAAGCAGGTCAACAGCAACATGTTGATCTTTTTATTCGATTTTTATATTTGATGTCAATATACCCAATGTTATTGAGAATGATTAATTTTAATAAATTAGATTACTTTATATAAACCTATATAATTATGTCAGGATCAAGCCACAGGCCATCCATGAAGGTGCACCCGCCTTTCAGCAGAGGAAAACTATATTTACTTTTGTTTGGGGGATTTTGTCTTCAGACCATTTCATACAGAACAGAAATATTCTACCTGGAGGTTTACGACGTAGCGATATCCTCACTAAATCACTTCCGAGTCTGTTAGCGAAACGATTGATCCTCTGATCATAAAACCAATCTCCTGTAGATTTCTTCAGCTCCCTGAAAACATTGACAGGATATTAGCACCGGACTTTCTGTATCAGAGGAAAAACCTCCAGATCTTCCGAGGGATGAAAGCCAGAGTCACAGTCTTATCTGCAGCATGCATCAGAAACCCCTCTAAAGGTACAGTTCAATCCAGAATAAATGGGGCATAACGGGTGTCTGATAATCAGATTTGATGGATTGACTGGTCATGGAAATATATGGAAAATTCACTTGTAAGACTAGAAAAGCTTCAGGAAAAGGAACCAAAAATATGAACACAAGCTCGGCCTCTACAAAAGAGGAATTTACTAACTGGTTATGCAATTTTGTGCTAAAAAAACAAGTGCTGGATTATCAGGTTTAGAAATGCTGGTGGATCCTGCCGTATGGGCGCAAAAATGGCAAATGTTAGGAAAAGAAGGATAGGGGAATATTGGATTTCAACATACCCAGTCCTTGCTCTGCAAGGATATTAGAGGCCAGGGGCGAAGCTATAGGGGGTGCAGAGGTAGCAGTGGCTACCGGGCCCAGGGGCCTGAGGGGGCCCAAAGACCCTTGTGCTTATAAGAAGACACTGGTATACTATAAGGTGGGCTGGCTCTGTTATAGATTTTGCACTGGGGCCCAGAATCTTCAAGTTACACCTCTAGCTTGAGGGAAGGGGTTTGGTCAGGAATTTGGCAAGGGGGGGGGGTTTCAATTTTTGCCTCAGGCTGCAGGAGGGCTATGTGTTTCCCGGCCCCTGGCCACAAAGCACCGATGGAACGGGGGCCCAAGCTGAACCCTTGCATCAGGCCCCATGAGCAGGGGCGTAGCTAAAACCTCATGGGCCCTGGTGCAAGAGTTCAGCTTGGGCCCCCGTCCCTCAGTGCTTGTTGGCAAGGGGAAGGGGAGCACATATCCTTCCTGCTGCCTGAGGCAAACAGTGAAAGGGCACCCCCCATGCCAAATTCTTAACCTAACCCCTTCCCTCCAGCCAGAGGTGTAAATTGACCAGTGTGCACATTCTATAATGCCAGTGTCTTATGTGGCACAAGGGTCTTTGGGCCCCCTCAGGCTCCTGGGCCCGGTAGCGACTGCTACCTCTGCACCCCCTAGAGCTACGCCCCTGCTCATGAGCCTTTAGCTACGCCCCTGTTAGAGGCTGTCAGGGGTCCCTGGCAACAGATTGTTTCCCTCCACCCACTGAAATAAACATCCTAACCTGGGTGTACATCTCTATGGGGAGGTCAGTGGAAAGAAAAATCAGTCAAACAAGGGTTCATCCAACACTGTTCTCGTGGAGATGGTCAAGTTAAAGGGGTTGCCCAGTATAGAAAACAGATTTTCATCATGCACCCTAACGGAATTCCAATGTAATATGGGGGGGGGGGGGGGGGGGGTCATCTGTTCAGTTTCCTCTGTTACAAAAAACATCTCTCTCTGGAAGACCTGATTGATATAAATGGGCACTGTGTAATGCTTCATTTCCCCTGCGGAGGCACTGCAGGGAAATAACAGGATTAGTTCCAGTTTTCCTCAAAGATTACAGCTCATCGCTAACAGGTCAAATTCAGGGGACACTTTGTGATCTACTTATTGTCAAGCGACACTTCTAACAATTAGGAGGCCCCTTTAAAAAAGTAATCATCAAATCATCTGTGATGAAACTTCTGTCTGGTTAAATTGATCAAGTTAAAAGGATCAAGGGAGCTGTTTGGCTATGCCAGCCTCGGGCCCTCTGAACGATCAGAGGCCTGCTACAGCAATGTTCTCATAGAAGCCTGCTCATGCCAGGGCTCCACGCGAACAATGGGGTCATTTATCAAACTGGTGTAAAGTAGATCTGGCTTAGTTGCCCATAGCAACCAATCAGATTCTACCTTTCATTTTCCAAAGGAGCTGTGAAAAATGAAAGGTTGAATCTGATTGGTTGCTATGGGCAACTAGGGCAGTTCTACTTTACACCAGTCTTGATAAATGTCCCCCATAATCTCCCATTGGCTGCAATGTAAGTCGATCACATATATTGAATATAAAAATTTCTAATTACCCCTCTTGCCTTGTATTAAAAAAGAAATAAAATCATAGGCATCGCTGCGCCCCAAAATCCGAAAGTTTTTATCCCATGTGGTGAATACTGTACCAGAAAAAAAAAAATCTAAATGGCTGATTTGCCGTTTTTTTTTTTTTTCAGTGCTTCACCTTCCCCAAAAAATTAAATAAGCAGTGATTAAAGAAATCATACACAATATGCTCCAATTTATGCGATTTTGGGGTCTTTCACACTAGCGTTTTTGTTTTCCAGTATTGAGCTCCGTCACAGGAGCTGATCAGTTATATCCTAATGCATTCTGAATGGAGAGCGATCCGTTCAGGATGCATCAGTTCAGTCCCTCTTACGTTTTTTGGACGGAGAAAATACCGCAGCACGCTGCAATTTTCTCTCCAGCCAAAAATACTGAACACTTGCCAGATCCAGCATTAATTTACATTGAAGTGTATTAGTGCCGGATCCGGCATTAAGTGTTCCGTCAAAACGGATCCGGCTTTCCGGGCTGTGCATGCGCAGACCTTTAAAAATTTAAAAAATAATTAATACCGGATCCGTTTTTCCGGATGACACCGCAGAGACGGATCCGGTATTTCAATGCATTTGTCAGATGGATCCGGATCCGTCTGACAAATGGCATCAGTTTGCGCCCGGATTGCCGAAATCCTCTGCCGCAAGTGTGAAAGTACCCCAACATGTATCGTGTGTACATACTATAACTGCATTGAAAACTGCGGTAAAAAGGCATGTGGTTTTTGCAACACCTCAGTCGCTACATGTGAACACACCCTGAAAGATTGCAGAATATTAAAAAACACAACATGTGTAACTCACGCCTCCTTGATGCAGACGTTGCACTTCCATCCCCCAGTTAAGGTCTCCATCCTGCAGTCTCTGCATACCAGGTGGTTGCAGCTCCGACAAGTGTTTGTTTTAGGGACCACACGCCCCACATTCTGTTGACAGCGCGCACAGGTTCGATCACTGTAGCGCTGACTTCCCCTTTTTGCACCTTTTCTTCTTATATCTAGTAGTTCATTCTTTAGTCTCCTATCAAACAAAAAAATAAAATAAAAAACTCAGCGGGTCAAGTATTGCAGATGCACCGGAATCTTGTTGGCAATATTGTCAGTGGATACTTCTCCATCAATGTTCATTTAAGCAGAATATATATATATAGACTTACCCTTGAGGGAGATGCATAAATCATATGGCCCCAAATCAAATCCCAAGAAGGACTGCACCAATTTTAAAATGATAATATACTGACAAAATTCCGTCACCACTAGGGGGAGCAGGTTTACTGCTGGTATTGACTTCATTGGAAGCGTTGACACCGCAGTGAGCTCCCCCTAGTGGAGGCAGGGAAGAAGCAGGAAGCGGCGTGTCCTGCTTCTACAGCAAGTATATCATTGCTTTACCCATTTAATTTAACAAAACCAACACCAATAAAAGTTTAATTCCGCTATTTCTTTGTTTTACTATTTCTCAGAAGTTTGGGCGACAACCCACACGATTATCATTACAAATTCCAAAGGTGTTGTCGCTAGTTTTGAATGGAAAGCCAAGTAAAAACCTCTGTGAGAACTGGGATGGCAGCCATATCACTTGTCACTCAGACAACTCAGAGGAAAAAAATACGATCATCGCAACCTTATGCTTCCCTCACCTAATCCGCCGATCTTCCGCTTTCCGCAGTTCTTCATCTCTCTGTAGGACTTGCAGGATAAAATCCTTTTCCGTCTCTGATAGGAAGGACAGATTTACCATTTCTGGATTTTGTGTCATGGTTGCTCCTCAATTCTCAGCATATAACACGGCTATAGTCCCCAGTCAAACAGCCTAGGCCAGAAAATAGGAAATAAAATGATATTAACATGCAGGTTTATACTGGCGCTGGCCAAGTGAGGTAAACAAATTGGGAAGTCCAGGATATATTTTGCATATTTGCACGCAGTGAGTGAAATATTTTAATCTACATTCACAAGCCATATCTCTCCTGACCTAGTCCGGCATACACAACAGATACAGTAATTACAATATCTGAGGCAGGAGCAAGCACGAGTGTCTCTCCTCTCCTGATTTCCCGGTTGGCAGTTCCACTTACATACCGTAAGAAAACTCTCGGCAGGGTGAGCAGAATTAGATCACGGGGCTCCAGGATGACAAAACTCTATCAAAATTCCTTGTGGACCAAAACGTCAATTTTCTGTCATAAATTCTGTTATTTTTCCATACTAACCTGGATGCTATCTGGATATGGTCTACATATAATTGTGACTAATAAAATTCAATACTTCTGCATGATAACTTTTTATATTGAACTATTGAGGACTGCTCAGTCCTCTGCTGGCAGCACTACTTCCCGGCACATGGGCAAGCCTTATCTTCTTCTCTCTAGATCGGTGTTTCTCAACTTCAGTCCTCAGGATTTGAGAATGTCCCACAGAATGATTACGTGTGGGAAGTCCTGATGCATTCACAATAAGAATATCACCTGCTCAGTACTAAGAAAATCCTGAAAACGTGACATGCTGGGGGGTCATGAGGACTGTAGTTAAAAAACACTGCCCTAGACAATTGGGTCAGGGCATCTCCAAAACAGCTGGTATTGTAGAGAGTTAGGGCCTACCAAAAGTGGTCCAAGGAATGACAAAATGTGAACCGACAGTAGACACCTAAGGATCACTGATCCACGTGGAGGGGTGAGGGCTAGTCCGTATCTCTTCCGATCCCAGAAAAAAGCTCCTAGGGCACAAATTCTTGAGAAGTCACTGCTGGCCATTATAGAATGGCGTCAGAACACATAGGCCATCATTGCTTGCTGGACACGGGGCTGCGTATCAGAGTAGCACACAGTATTATTATGGTTTCAAACCTCCCAACTTTTTGGACACTCAAAGAGGAACACTTATGGTTCATTGTGTGAAAGATCCTTTTTTTCTACATAACTATACACTCCAATAGTTTTCTTTTACACAACAGTGCAAACATTATCTGGATATAGAAATTTATCAAATCAAAAATTCCATCAAATAATGAAATAATATGCAAGACTGGCTCTAATATACAGATAGGAACCTGACAAGCACTTTCTAGATCAATATGGCAAATGTAATAATGCAAATCTATACCTCAGATCAAAAAGAGGGACATTTAAAAAGGAGCAAAGAGACTTGGATCAAAAGTAGAGATGGTTCCTCCAAAAGAGGGACACTCGGGGGGGCTTTAATGTTATGGTTGATCAGTGTATACAATTCAATTAAAAGGCATTGTGATTATACCATTACAGAGATGTCCAGTACAGTGGGGCAAAAAAGTATTTAGTCAGCCACCAATTGTGCAAATTCTCCCACTTAAAAAAAATGAGAGAAGCCTGTAATTTTCATCATAGGTACACTTCAGCTATGAGAGACAGACTGGTGGGAAAGAATACAGGAAATCACATTGTAAGATTTCTAATGAATTAATTAGTAAATTCCTCAGTAAAATAAGTATTTGGTCACCTACAAACAAGCAAGATTTCTCGCTCTCACAGACCTGCAACTTCTTCTTTAAGAGGCTCCTCTGTCCTCCACTCGTTACCTGTATTAATGGCACCTGTTTGAACTTGTTATCAGTATAAAAGACACCTGTCCACAACCTCAAACAGTCACACTCCAATAGGCAAGCAGCTTGGTGTGACGAAATCGACTGTGGGAGCAATTATTAGAAAATGGAAGACATACAAGACCACCGATAATCTCCCTCGATCTGGGGCTCCACGCAAGATCTCACCCCGTGGGGTCAAAATTATCACAAGAACGGTGAGAAAAATCCCAGAACCACACGGGGGGACCTGGTGAATGACCTGCAGAGAGCTGGGACCAAAGTAACAAAGGCTGCCATCAGTAACACACTACACCGCCAAGGACTTAAATCCTGCAGTGCCAGACGTGTCCCCCTGCTTAAGACAATACATGTCCGGGCCCGTCTGAAGTTTGCTAGAGAGCATTTGGATGATCCAGAAGATGATTTGGAGAATGTCATATGGTCAGATGAAACCAAAGTAGAACTTTTTGGTAAAAACTCAACTCGTCGGATTGGAGGAAAAAGAATGCCGAGTTGCATCCAAAGAACACCATACCTACTGTGAAGCATGGGGGTGGAAACATCAGGCTTTGGGGCTGTTTTTCTGCAAAGGGACCAGGACGACTGACCCGTGTAAAGGAAAGAATGAATGGGGCCATGTATCCTGAGATTTTGAGTGAAAACCTCCTTCCATCAGCAAGGGCATTGAAGATTAAACGTGGCTGGGTCATTCAGCATGACAATGATCCCAAACACACCGCCCGGGAAACGAAAGGAGTGGCTTCGTAAGAAGCATTTCAAGGTCCTGGAGTGGCCTAGCCAGTCTCCAGATCTCAACCCCATAGAAAACCTTTGGAGGGAGTTGAAAGTCTGTGTTGCCCAGCGACAGCCCCAAAACATCACTGCTCTAGAGGAGATCTGCCTGGAGGAATGGGCCAAAATACCAGCAACAGTGTGTGAGAATCTGGTGAAGACTTACAGAAAACGTTTGACCTCTGTCATTGCCATCAAAGGGTATATAACAAAGTATTGAGATGAACTTTTGTTATTGACCAAATACTTAATTTTCCACCAAAATTTGCAAATAAATTCTTTAAAAAAAAATATCTGACAATGTGATTTTCTGGATTTCTTTTTCTCATCATGTCTCTCATAGTTAAGGTATGCCTATGATGAAAATTACAGGCCTCTCTCATCTTTTTAAGTGGGAGAACTTGCACAATTGGTGGCTGACTAAATACTTTTTTGCCCCACTGTATAATGAAACACTGACAGGCTACTTCTCCAGTGCAGTAATAGAAAGTAAAGAAAAAATAACTAGCAGTTTATTTTCAATCTGAGTACAAGCTGACAGTATTACGGTATTTTGATCAGTACCAGTCTGTGTTGTGTATTCATGTTCCACTTAGTATTGCTGAGGTGACCAATTTGACAACTCGTGGAAAGAAACTGAATGAGGCAAATCATGATATAGCAACCATTTCATACACTGCATACATTGCTCGATGACCATGTGTTTTCAAGAGCTTGCTGAAAAACCAGAAGAACAACAACAGATTATTTTTCTGTGAAGGCCTACCCGACAGGCCATATCTAATCCAATATGGTGGAACAAGGAGGCATATAGGCAGCAGAACACAACATCAAATCCCTTCATGGGGCATGAAAATACACGCCCCATACATTTAGTATTTATGGATATTGTAATAGAGCATGACTATGGACGTTGCTGCATTACAGCTTAAAGGATCCAGTTGTTCAATTGTTCAAAGTTTAAATCGTTCAGGGTTTTAAAGTTTAAAATTACCTTAATAAAAAGAGATTTATGAAAAAAGTTCCATTACGAGGTGTGAGAGCAGAGCGTGCTGGTAAATCTCATCAAACACACCCACAAAGATTCACTGTATTCAGGTATAGTCATCCATTTAAGAGATAAAAGAAGAAAATCCAAGTTCCACAGAAATGTTGCAGAATATTTTCAGGGAACCATGTTAAACCAGCATTACCAAGTATTTTTTTACACAGCCACATTGTAGTATGGAAAAAAAATGAATGAATCAATGGAAAACCAAACATGGTCACCAGCGAAGCAGCAACAGAGCAGTTATCCCATCAGATAGTCCAGGGCTTAGCCTAAAGATCTTGGGCCCCAATGGTAAACTTGTAAAGAGGCCCCCACCTATCATGCACCATAATAGTGATGTATCCTTATGTGGTAGAGGCAGGGGCGGATTGGGAAAAAAAACTAAAAGTGGGCCCATGTTGTAAGTGGGTCCAAATTGGCAGAATACAGGCCAAAATAAGTAGGCGGGGACAACTGAAGTAGACGGGGCCTGCAATACCATAGTGCAGCAAAGAATACTGCCCCAGCAGAACCAAATACCACAGAACAGCACAAAATATTGCCGTCCCAGCCACAGTATTCTACTATATCACAGTCACGAGAACGGTAATACAGTTGAGTTCAGGAGGGACCTGTGGCCGTTGAGCTTTAGATTATTATGTACCTGGCCTGCGGCCATCAAGAGGGCTTGAGAGGTCCACACCGGGAAATTTCCCTGTAGGGTCTTTGGCCGATCCACCCCTGGATAGAGGGACGCGCACTTTGGCCCCTGGTGCCGACTTAACACCCCCTAAAACTATGCCCCTGAAGGCAGTACAACACAAGAGCCCTAAACTACTCTACTGCCTCTAAGGACAAACCCTATCTGTATGCTACTCGAGAGTCCCATCAATGAGACGGATAGGTACGGGGCCAATAAACAGCAACAGTTTCTGGCGGGCCTGGTCCTTTCATGTATAGGGAGTATAATTATTTGCATTAATGTATGTATTTAAATTAAAATATAAAACATATAAGATCTTACCTATCAGTTCTCACAGGTCTTAAGCCTGCTTATTAACTACTACAACTGCCCTACAATAACACTTCCTGTCCTTCGCTCATAGAGGACATTACTTATATCCAGGGGAGGACTGGGAACTTAAAGTCGCCCTGGAAAAAAACCTTAAAAGTGGCCCTTATGTTGTAGGTAGGGATGAGCGAATCGATTCGCATAAAACTTCGCTCTAATACTGTACGGAGCAGCAGCTCCGTACAGTATTAGAATGTATTGGCTCCGATGAGCCATAGTTATTGCTTCGCGAACTCTAGCAAGACTTTGCGCAATAACTTCATAAATTAATTTGTACTGTAAAAAAACATATCCCGAAGTAGAGTACCTTGGAACCAAACCAGAGTTTGAGAATTCGCGAAGCAATAACTTTGGCTCATCGGAGCCAATACATTCTAATACTGTACGAAGTTTTATGCGAACAAACTTCGGATGTTTTAATCCGAAGTCGATTCACTCATCCCTAGTTGTAGGCAGATCCAGACTGACAGAAGACGGGACAAAACAAGTAGGAAGGGACCAGCAGTAACTTAGAACAGCATAAAACTTTGCCATCTGCGTCAGTGTTCAACTGTATGACTGCAATAAAACAAATGGAATCCAGCTTCACATAGAAAATGCCTTTAATCGACTTCCATAAAGTCTTGATGAAGGGCTAAGATGCAATAGCCCGAAACGCGTCATAACAATTGTCCTGTTTGATGTCTGGATTTTATGGAAGTTGATTAAAGGCATTTTCTATGTGAAGCTGGATTCCATTTGTTTTATTGCAGTCCGTATCTGACCGTGTCCAGGTCTAATTTTCCGTGCTCCATTGGGAGGGTGCAGGTGAGAGCTGCAGTGATTTTCCTTCACTTCATTATCAACTGGATCACTGTCCTGAGGATGGGGATACAGTTGTATTCAAAGGGGCACCTGTGGATGCTGGCCAGGAGTACCTGATGTTCCTAGCATTCATTAATGCGGAGAGCACCGGATCGTTATGTACACAGCTGGTCGACGTGAAGAGGGCTCGGACGGGAAATTTCCCTGTAGGGTCTATGGCCAATCTGCCCCCTGCTTATATCCAAATTACCATCCACATCAATGCCCGCAGTTTCATATGTTACTAAATGGTTTGAGAAGCATTGTCCCTAAGTACACATTGATGTGGACGGCGATTGTGATCCACAAAATGTTCTCTTATCACAAGAGCCAAATGTAAGAGCGCAGGGTAGAGAGTGTTGTCCCTCTGCGTCTAGCTTGACTGTTTTGTGGCAACAATAGGCATTTTTAACATAGGGCACAACATGCGTAACAGGAAAATGCAGGATGCACGCACCCGATTGGCGATTCGAGGCCCACAAAACAGATGCGGTAATGTGCACGGGGCCTAAGTCATCAATATAAGATCGGTGAGAACCCGACATGCCAACCAATCAGCTGTTTGGGGCATCCACCAGTGCCAGAAACTATACAGTGGGCAGAGCCAGAAGAAGAAGGCTCCGTCTACTGTGTAGTCGCAGTGTCAATCCAAATCATCGTCCACATCACTGTCTGCACACGTACAGGTACATAGCTGCTGAATACAGTCACAACATTGATATTCATGCACATACTATCCACTATGACAAGACTGAAGGGTACATGGCATGTGCAGGTTTATTATTGACACCTTTAATAAAAACATCGGCATTTTCAAAAAGTTACAAGGAAAATGATGATGATTTTTTTTTCCAGTCTAGGAGAGGTGCTCTATACTGGGCATACAACATAAATGTACGAGGAGGTGATGTTAAGATATGTGACAAGCGAGGTGCTCCCAAAATATAATACCGCCTGCTTCATTTTGATAAATTTGGCTCACTTTACACTCATTCAACGACTCAGTATTTCATACAAGCTATAGGAACTGATCTCTGAAATTTAAGGATAAAAATCTAAGCAAACACCTGAAACTTCTGTTTTTGCTCAGTACCAGGTCGCTCTGGGAACGCAGCTTTATTGACTGGAGTCACATCTCGTGTAGATACTTATCATTTCAGTAGAGGCAAAAATATCACAGCAGTCGACCGAGTGTTTTTTGACACAATTTTTACTAAACTCCTAAACCGTAATATTCTACCATTTTTTTGCAAAGAAAAAAAAGCACAACATAACTTCTACATGTGAATACACCTGAAATGCCTCATTGAAAAAAAATAAATAAATAAATAAATAAAAACACTTAAAGCAATTTAAGGATTTAAGAAACGTATACCACATTCAGTCACAGCTCACTGGAGAGGTGAAACTAATTCCTTGTGCGTCATGCAAGACATTAGTGTTCTTCACTTTTAAAGGCTCGGCCACACACTGCTGGTCTTACACAGTAGAATTTCCACTCTGGATCTTGCTGCAAAATCCTCATACTGTATGTTATATGTGGATTTTGCTTCTGATTTCACCCTAATGATTGCAAAGGGTGCATTTTTTTAGTGACATCTGCAGCATAAATATACAGCACATGGTGTGGATACAAAAATAAAATAAATCACAGGGCAATTTTTATGACAGATTTTTCCCACAGCATGCAAATGAGATTTTTTTAACTCTCACTTTTCTGGTACTACACTGCTCAAAAAAATAAAGGGAACACTTAAACAACACAATGTAACTCCAAGTCAATCACACTTCTGTGAAATCAAACTGTCCACTTAGGAAGCAACACTGAGTGACAATCAATTTCACATGCTGTTGTGCAAATGGGATAGACAACAGGTGGAAATTATAGACAATTAGCAAGACACCCCCAATAAAGGAGTGGTTCTGCAGGTGGTGACCACAGACCACTTCTCAGTTCCTATGCTTACTGGCTGATGTTTTGGTCACTTTTGAATGCTGGCGGTGCTTTCACTCTAGTGGTAGCATGAGACGGAGTCTACAACCCACACAAGTGGCTCAGGTAGTGCAGCTTATCCAAGATGGCACATCAATGCGAGCTGTGGCAAGAAGGTTTGCTGTGTCTGTCAGCATAGTGTCCAGAGCATGGAGGCGCTACCAGAAGACAGGCCAGTACATCAGGAGACGTGGAGGAGGCCGTAGGAGGGCAACAACTTAGCAGCAGGACCGCTACCTCCGCCTTTGTGCATGGAGGAACAGGAGGAGCACTGCCAGAGACCTGCAAAATGACCTCCAGCAGGCCACAAATGTGCATGTGTCTGCTCAAACAGTCAGAAACAGACTCCATGAGGGTTATATGAGGGCCCGACGTCCACAGGTGGGGGTTGTGCTTACAGCCCAACACCGTGCAGGACGTTTGGCATTTGCCAGAGAACACCAAGATTGGCAAATTCGCCACTGGCGCCCTGTGCTCTTCACAGATGAAAGCAGATTCACACTGAGCACATGTGACAGACGTGACAGAGTCTGGAGATGCCGTGGAGAACGTTCTGCTGCCTGCAACATCCTCCAGCATGACCGGTTTGGCATTGGGTCAGTAATGGTGTGGGGTGGCATTTCTTTGGAGGGCCGCACAGCCCTCCATGTGCTCGCCAGAGGTAGCCTGACTGCCATTAGGTACCGAGATGAGATCCTCAGACCCCTTGTGAGACCATATGCTGGTGCGGTTGGCCCTGGGTTCCTCCTAATGCAAGACAATGCTAGACCTCATGTGGCTGGAGTGTGTCAGCAGTTCCTGCAAGACGAAGGCATTGATGCTATGGACTGGCCCGCCCGTTCCCCAGACCTGAATCCAATTGAGAACATCTGGGACATCATGTCTCGCTCTATCCACCAACGTCACGTTGCACCACAGACTGTCCAGGAGTTGGCAGATGCTTTAGTCCAGGTCTGGGAGGAGATCCCTCAGGAGACCGTCCGCCACCTCATCAGGAGCATGCACAGGCATTGTAGGGAGGTCATACAGGCACGTGGAGGCCACACACACTACTGAGCCTCATTTTGACTTGTTTTAAGGACATCACATCAAAGTTGGATCAGCCTGTAGTGTGTTTTTCCACTTTAATTTTGAGTGTGACTCCAAATCCAGACCTCCCATGGGTTGAAAAATTTGATTTCCATTTTTTAATTTTTGTGTGATTTTGTTGTCAGCACATTCAACTATGTAAAGAACAAAGTATTTCAGAAGAATATTTAATTAATTCAGATCTAGGATGTGTTATTTTTGTGTTCCCTTTATTTTTTTGAGCAGTGTATAATATGTTGTGGATTTTCCACAATGGGAGCTGAACTGCAGTAACCAGAATGGCAACTACACTTTTAAATGGAGCTGTGCTTCCGGCTCAGTTAAAGTACTAGTTCCGGTGCCGGTCCCGAGTGTTAGATCCCCACTGACTGGATATGGATGACTTAGGCCTCATGCACATGGCAGTTGCCCGGCCATTCCGTGCATTGGGGACCGCAATTTGCGTTCCTCAATGCACCGTCAACATCAGTGTGGCTGCCGCAGGCAGATCCAGACCCATTCAATTTGAATGGGTCCGTGATCCGTCCACACAACGTAAAAAAAAAATATATATATAGAACAAGTTCGATTTTTTTGCGGTACGGAGGCATAGAGAGGAACCCCACGGAAGTACGTTCCGCACCACACCTTCTGGAATGCGGACCCATTCAAGTGAATGGGTCTGCATTTGTGATGCAGTGTGCATGCAGCATGGGCCCATATATTGCAGACCCGATGTTTGCGGGCCACAATACGGGCATGGCCGGGGAACTGCCATGTGCATGAGGCCTTATCCAGGGGATAGTTGATCAATATTAGGAGCCCAGAAAACCCCTTTAATATTCTGTTCAGTGGGCTCTGTATGAATCTCTCTCTAGATACAATATTATTAATGATGTCAGTGATGAAAACTGAACCCGAGCAAATATAGTCTTGGCTGAATCATCTTGGCCGTAGTCACGCGGCGCCTATTGTGGCGTGACTGAGGTGCCAAAAATAAATAACCAGACTTGCACCTGAAATCCTGCACATCATCTAATGAATCTTGTTTTCAGAAGGAATGAGCAGTAAAGACGGTGTTGTTGCTCTGGTTTCATTTGTGCAATGCACATGGCCAGAGACAAGAGACATAGTACAAGATCATCCAGAAGAGACATCGATTCATGGTACTAAGGCAGCAGGTGTTAGCCTTGGTCAGGGAGGCAGAGATCAGGGCGCACGCGTGGAGGTCAAGTCAGTCGGCAGACAGACAGCAGTGGTAATACAAGCCAGGTTAATGGTTAATGAGGATAGCACAACTAAATAACACATAGATGACCTTATTGCTCAAGCATGTGAACATGGGGAAAAATATTTAAGAAGCCTGCATTGGCTTGAGAGAAGGTACGCAGGTGCATGCTGTACCAACACTTCAAGAGACAAGTCCTGGAGGTATGTTGGAAGACAGCGAGGATAGGGGCCATGAGGATGAACACAGCAGGGGAGAGTGGGACATTATGCACAGGGCCTCCTGAACTGAGGGCAGATTGGCCATAGACCTCACAGGGTAATTTCCTGGTGGGCCGATGCCTAAGGGGCTGCCCATGCCCTCTTCTCTGCCACTGGCCGGGTACATACTGAGCTGTCAACGGTAATTACACTGTGAGAATCAGATACTCATGTACCTGGCCAGCTACCGCACATGCCCTCCTGAATTCAACTGCTGTGACCTGCATCTCACCTCCTAAGTCCCCTGCACATCTTAATCAGAGAGAACGGGAGTAGAAGGAAAGAAAATGGCATCTATTGATGGCCACAACAGAGGGACAGCTTTTGGGGCAGTATATTGTGCTGTACTGTGGTATATGGTTCTTCTGGGATGGTATATTGTGCTATGGTATTGCTGACCCTGCTTACTGGTGTTGCCTCTCCTTCTGCCAATTTGCCCCCCCCCCCCAATTTTTTCCCCCAGTTCTACCCTGGCTGAGGGCATGGCAGAAGTGGGATGCCAGGCACAGAAGGTTGTGGCTGAAGTGTAACAATGTGTTACTGAGAAGCATGAAAATCCAAACAAAAGGACATGTTTCGGCAACCCACTTATGACCACCATTCATCAAACGTCAAAACCAACTTATTGGCACTTCTAAAGTTGAAAAATAAAAATACAAAATGTAGATATCGAGTGGCAGTTTATCACCTGTGAGAACAAAGGAAGGGGCAAGTGGAAATCCAACATTCCAGATCCTTCTTTCTTCGGACATCTGTCCCGCAGGAGGGTCAGGACATTAGACAGTGGATGAACCTTCCAAAATCAGCAGGTTCAGTCAACTTTTATATAATGCTTATGGGCCCCTGAAGATCTAACTCCTCAGAGTTGATTTCTGCTTTGCATTTTTGTTCCGTTTCCCATTCGTAGCTTTGCATATCTCTTTGTCTCCTCGTGTTAGCTGACACGGCTTATGGCCTCGTAGAAGTTCTGGAGGAATGAAGTTAAACCGGTATGAAAAGCACATAGGTTACTCTACTGGACAAGTACAAGGTGACGTGAAATAGGTTGTAATGTAGGGGTAGCAATGGGTTAGGGTTAGCAAACTAAAAACATTGTACAAGCCAAAATGTGTCGGACAGAGCAGGTGGTGCTGGGTAAATGCCTTTGGTAATTGTTTTTGTTTGTGTAAAATGTCTTCAAATTGGTAAAAGTCCTTCCTAGTGCTTGTGTAATGTGTAGGTGGTTTAAAGGGGTATTCTGATTATTATAGGTTAACCCCTATCCACAGCATAGACCTTCCACTCTATTCATTTCTGGGGGCTCCAAGTGGTAAGTGGTACCCAGTCTCATGATTGGCAGTAGGATCCCCAGCGATCCAATAGTTATCCCCAGTCCTGTGAATAGTACTTTAAGGACATGCCCCGCTACAGGCTCTGACATACTCTGATGTAACCTGTGGCTAAAGATATACTGACCCCTTGGAGCAACGCTATTTTATGAAACTTTTACGGAATCCGATTGCATAGGTTTCATCTTCTGGATGAATGGCGGCTCCTCTGACCTTAACTTACTGCATCAATAGTGATTTATGATGCAGCGAGTTCCTATAGGAAGCCTATAGGACTGTGCTCATATACGGTAATCATGGACTTCACGCGGCCTTGGGTGGATCTATGGTCTACGAAGCAATCCAAAAACAATCTCCAATGCTTCAGCAGTCATCAGGCTATAAGATTGCTTTATTACAGTCTGTAGCCTTTTCACAGACCATCATAAACAGTAGCTTCTGGTGCACTAGTAAGTTTTAGGATGACATAAAACAAGAAGGGACTGGAGCGGCATCAAGATAAATAGGCAAATACAGTATATGAGAAAAATGGAGCTGCTGGGACCATAAAAGGCGGAAAGATTCTGAAGAAATACACTATGTTGGGATTTGTCTAATCTGATGCATCATTTTCAATCTATTTTCCCTATAACTCCAATAGTAAAAAAAAAATAAAAAAATTGTTTGACCTTTTTGCAGCAGCCCCTGATATAAATATATTATCTATGAGAAAAATACTATGAATTAACACATGTGGAATTATATACATAACAAACAAGTGTGAAACAACTGAAAATATGTCATATTCTAGGTTCTTCAAAGTAGCCACCTTTTGCTTTGATTACTGCTTTGCACACTCTTGGCATTCTCTTGATGAGCTTCAAGAGGTAGTCCCCTGAAATGGTCTTCACTTCACAGGTGTGCCCTGTCAGGTTTAATAAGTGGGATTTCTTGCCTTATAAATGGGGTTGGGACCATCAGTGGCGTTGAGGAGAAGTCAGGTGGATACACAGCTGATAGTCCTACTGAATAGACTGTTAGAATTTGTATTATGGCAAGAAAAAAGCAGCTAAGTAAAGAAAAACGAGTGGCCATCATTACTTTAAGAAATGAAGGTCAGTCAGTCAGCCAAAAAATTGGGAAAACTTTGAAAGTAAGGGCTATTTGATCATGAAGGAGAGTGATGGGGCGCTGCGCCAGATGACCTGGCCTCCACAGTCACCAGACCTGAACCCAATCGAGATGGTTTGTGGTGAGCTGGACCGCAGAGTGAAGGCAAAAGGGCCAACAAGTGCTAAGCATCTCTGGGAACTCCTTCAAGACTGTTGGAAGACCATTTCAGGGGACTACCTCTTGAAGCTCATCA
This sequence comes from Bufo bufo, assembly GCF_905171765.1. NCBI lineage: Eukaryota > Metazoa > Chordata > Amphibia > Anura > Bufonidae > Bufo > Bufo bufo. The sequence continues at coordinate 211,461,335 of NC_053396.1, read as the reverse complement.
AGAGAATGCCAAGAGTGTGCAAAGCAGTAATCAAAGCAAAAGGTGGCTACTTTGAAGAACCTAGAATATGACATATTTTCAGTTGTTTCATACTTGTTTGTTATGTATATAATTCCACATGTGTTTATTCATAGTTTTGATGCCTTCATAGTCATGAAAATAAAGAAAACTCTTTGAATGAGAAGGTGTGTCCAAACTTTTGGTCTGTACTGTATATATATTTTTTTATTATTTCAGACCCAGTCGTCTATATGGCTAATCAAATCGTGCCGCAACAGATCCACAAGTGGGTTGTGCGAGCCTGGCCTCCTTGACTTTCCAACAAAGAGCTTCTCAGGTGGGGCTACACAGCAATGCTGGCAATCACGTGCCAAAGATTGTAGCATCACAATGCTACTGTACTGTACGTTGCAGCATAATGGAAGTGAATGGGGTTGTGTTGCGACCTGCAAGTTACCCAACTTGACAGTCAATAAATCCAGACCTCTTTCACTTTCATCATGTTGTGATTTACAATTCTGTAGTATCCTAAAAGGATTAAGCATGTTGAAATCCAACTGCCCAATTCTTCTCTGCCATTGGAGAGAGTAAGGAGTCCCCCCCCCCCCCCATACACATTAGGTAGAAAATTGGTCAGGTTTTGTAAAAATTCATACACTTGAGTATACAGTTGAATCATGCATTAAATGTGATGTGAAGCAACCAGTAAAGGAAGCTTAGATATCTGTGCTCGCATACTGACATGAGGTGTGGCCTGTTTAAGCCGAGGATTGAGGTCGCAGGTCCTGCTAACTATCTCTGGCAAGCAATTCCACTGCTGAAGCTATCATCAAAGGGTTTTGCTGCGTTCACGGGGAATAAATCTCTGTTTCAGCCCAAATTATAGATGTTACAATTGATTAGTGATGCAGATTAACCATGCAGACATGATTTAGATGAAAATTCCTCTGTTGGGCTCCATCCCTGTTTTCCTGTGGAGTAAAGGCACTGAACGTCTACAGAAGTTACTGCAAAGCCTAAATGTTTTTGTCCCGAAATCCATACTAACCAAATGGAGGACCAATCCCCAGTAACCACAAAAAAAATATAAAGAACTTGGGCTACTTTCACACTTTCGGCAGAGTGATCCGGCAAAACGTATGCCAACTGATGGCATTTGTAAGACTGATCAGGATCCTGATCAGTCTTAAAAATGCCTGATCAGTCAGAAAAATGCATTGGTGTCATCCAACATTAATTTTTTTTCACCTTTTTTTCGGTCTGCACATGCGCAGACCGGAAGGACGGATCAGGCATTCCGGTATTTTGAATGCCGGATCCGGCACTAATACATTCCTATGCATTCAGGCAAGTCTTCAGTTTTTTTGGCCAGAGATAAAACTGTAGCATGCTGTGGTTTTCTCTTTTGCCTGATCAGTCAAAAAGACGGAACTGAAGACATCCTGAACGGATTACTCTCCATTCAGAATGCATGGGGATAAAACTGATCAGTTCTTTTCTGGCATTGAGCCCTTTTGACGGAACTTAGTGCCGGAAAAGAAAACCGCAAGTGTGAAAGTACCCTAAGCAACACTGGAAATGAATAAAAACAACTTTTGCAACTCAAAAAGGTTTCATGTGCATGGCAGAGCCCTACCAAGGCATCATTGATTCCCTGCAGCTTTGTACAATAGGAATCCATGCGCTGCCATGGCGTGCCTCCATGCGACAATGTCTTAGGCCCCTTTCACACGAGCGAGTTTTCCGTGCGGATGCGTTGCGGGAGGTGAACGCATTGCATCCGCACGGAGTCCTGACCCATTGATTTCTATAGGGCTGTTCACATGAGCGGTGATTTTCACGCATCACCTTTGCGTTGCGTGAAAACCGCAGCATGCTCCTCTTTGTGCGTTTTTCACGTAACGCAAGCCTCATAGAAATGAATGGGGTTGCGTGAAAATCGCAAGCATCCGCAAGCAAGTGCGGATGCGGTGCGATTTTCACGCATGGTTTCTAGGAGACGATCGGGATGGAGACCCGATCATTATTATTTCCCCTTATAACATGGTTAGAAGGGAAAATAATAGCATTCTGAATACAGAATGCAAAGTAAGGCCTCATGCACACGACCGTATTTTTTTGCGGTCCGCAAAACGGGGTTCCGTTTTCCCGTGATCCGTGACCGTTTTTTCGTCCGTGGGTCTTCCTTGATTTTTGGAGGATCCACGGACATGAAAAAAAAGTCGTTTTGGTGTCCGCCTGGCCGTGCGGAGCCAAACGGATCCGTCCTGAATTACAATGCAAGTCAATGGGGACGGATCCGTTTGACGTTGACACAATATGGTGCAATTTCAAACGGATCCGTCCCCATTGACTTTCAATGTAAAGTCTGGAGTCCCTTTTATACCATCAGATCGGAGTTTTCTCCAATCCGATGGTATATTTTAACTTGAAGCGTCCCCATCACCATGGGAACGCCTCTATGTTAGAATATACTGTCGGATATGAGTTAGATCGTGAAACCTCATTTCCGACAGTATATTCTAACACAGAGGCGTTCCCATGGTGATGGGGACGCTTCTAGTTAGAATATACTACAAACTGTGTACATGACTGCCCCCTGCTGCCTAGCAGCATCCGATCTCTTACAGGGGGCCGTAATCATCACAATTAACCCCTCAAGTGCCGCACCTGAAGGGGTTAATTGTACTATCATATCCCCCTGTAAGAGATCAGGGCTGCCAGGCAGCAGGGGGCAGACCCCCCCCCCCCCCTTCCTCCCTCTATTGTAATAATTTGTTGGTGGCACAGTGTGCGCCCCCCCCCTTCCTCCCTCTATTGTAATAATTCGTTGGTGGCACAGTGTGCGCCCCCCCCCCCCTTCCTCCCTCTATTGTAATAATTCGTTGGTGGCACAGTGTGCACCCCCCCCCCCCTTCCTCCCTCTATTGTAATAAATCGTTGGTGGCACAGTGTGCCCCCCCCCTTCCTCCCTCTATTGTAATAATTCGTTGGTGGCACAGTGTGCGCCCCCCCCCCTTCCTCCCTCTATTGTAATAAATCTTTGGTGGCACAGTGTGCGCCCCCCATTGGCCCCCCCTCCCTCTATAGCATTAACAACATTGGTGGCCAGTGTGCGGCCTCCCATCTCCCCCCCCGATCATTGGTGGCAGCGGGTTACTAGCAATAGTACAATAGTAAAAGATTCATACTTACCTGGGAGCTGCGATGTTCGTGTCCGGGCGGGAGCTCCTCCTACTAGTAAGTGACAGTTCATTTAGCAATGCGCCGCACAGACCTATCACTTACCAGTAGGTGGAGCTCCCGGCCGGACACGAACATCGCAGCAGCAGCCAGCAGCAGGTAAGTATGAATCTTCTACTATTGTACTATTGCTAAGTAACCATGGCAACCAGGACTGTAGTAGCGTCCCGGTTGCCATGGTTACCGATCGGAGCCCCAGCGATTAAACTGGGACTCCGATCGGAACTCCGCTGCCACCAATGATGGGGGGGGGGGGAGATGGGAGGCCGCACACTGGCCACCAATGTTGTTAATGCTATAGAGGGAGGGGGGGCCGATGGGGGGCGCACACTGTGCCACCAACTAATTATTACAATAGAGGGAGGGAGGGGGGGTGCGCACACTGTGCCACCAACGAATTATTACAATAGAGGGAGGGGGGGGGGGCGCACACTGTGCCACCAACGAATTATTACAATAGAGGGAGGGGGGGGGCCGCACTGGCCACCAATGATATTCAAACTGGGGAGGGGGGGAGGGTCTGCCCCCTGCTGCCTGGCAGCCCTGATCTCTTACAGGGGGCCGTGATCAGCACAATTAACCCCTTCAGGTGCCGCACCTGAAGGGGTTAATTGTGCTGATCACGGCCCCCTGTAAGAGATCGGATGCTGCCAGGCAGCAGGGGGCAGTCTTGTACACAGTTTGTAGTGTATTCTAACTAGAAGCGTCCCCATCACCATGGGAACGCTTCCGTGTTAGAATATACTGTCGGTTCTGAGTTTTCACGAAGTGAAAACTCAGCTTTGAAAAAGCTTTTATGCAGACGGATCTTCGGATCCGTCTGTATAAAAACTAACCTACGGCCACGGATCACGGACACGGATGCCAATCTTGTGTGCATCCGTGTTCTTTCACGGACCCATTGACTTGAATGGGTCCGTGAACCGTTGGCCGTGAAAAAAATAGGACAGGTCATATTTTTTTCACGGCCAGGAAACACGGCTCACGGATGCGGCTGCCAAACGGTGCATTTTCCGTTTTTTCCACGGACCCATTGAAAGTCAATGGGTCCGCGAAAAAAAAACGGAAAACGGCACAACGGCCACGGATGCACACAACGGTCGTGTGCATGAGGCCTAAAACAGCGCTGGAGGGGTTAAAAAAAAATAAAAAATCATTTAACTCACCTTAATCCACTTGATCGCGATGTTGGCATCTCCTTCTGTCCCCTTTACTGAATAGGACCTGTGGTGAGCATTAATTATAGGTCAAGGACCTTTGATGACGTCACTCCGGTCATCACATGGTACGTCACATGATCTTTTACCATGGTGAATCACCATGGTAAAAGATCATGTGACGTACCATGTGATGACCGGAATGATGTCACCACAGGTCCTGTTGCTGCACAGAGATCAGATGAAGCCAGAAGGAGATGCCGGGCCGCGAACAAGTGGACTAAGGTGAGTTAAAAAATGTTTTTTTTTTTTTTACTATGCATTCTGTATTCAGAATGCTATTATTTTCCCTTATAACCATGTTATAAGGGAAAATAATACTATTTACAGAACACCGATCCCAAGCCCGAACTTCTGTGAAGAAGTTCGGGTTTGGGTACCAAACACGCGTGATTTTTCTCACGCGAGTGCAAAACGCATTACAATGTTTTGCACTCGCGCGGAAAAATCAAGGGTGTTCCCGTAACGCACCCGCACATTTTCCCGCAACGCCCGTGTGAAAGAGGCCTTATTGTGGTATTCTATCCTAGCAATACTTCTACGGTAGAACAGCTCTATGAAACTCCATCCAAAGCCGAATGCCACAATTTTCTTTCCGTAGGGTTTAGGCATGACGTGTAGTAAACACTTCAGTGAGGCCTGTATTACTGCTCTGTACAACTCTGATACTGTAGACAGCCGAAATATGGCCATCTACACGGGACCCCAAAAATGGTATACAGCCAAATAAACATTAACATACTAGCAACGGTGTGGAGAACAGATCCACAATGCCTGGAGCCTCATGTATTACAGTGTACATCCACAATAATCATATTTCTGCAGTTTTCCAGATTTCATAAAGCAGGACGCCAAACACCTCCACCTTCATTTGTATGCAGAAAGTGCAAACAGAACACAAAGGGAGGGGATGACTATTTGTTTTTTGTGGTATTTGCCTTTTTTTCTGTCCAAGTTCCATGAGAAGTTCTTCGGAATTGTTTATTTTTGTCTTGCGTTCATTTTATTTTTGGGTTTCAAAAATCTTCTTTGCCTTAGGCCTCTTGCACACGACCGTATGGCTTTGATCAGTTGACTGGGTTTTCAACTTTCACTGTGGAATTTGCACAATTTATTTTATTACGTGAATTTTCAGAAGGTGCACATTCCGAGTCCATCACTTACCCTGCATGGTCAGTGTTCCAATGGGCAGCCAGTAGGATACATATTCTATCAATACAGATAAACTGTTTTCACATCAAAACTTTAGAATATTTCCGGATGATCAAGTCTGGAGATTTACCGGAGTTGGCCTTTCACACATGTAGCTATCAGCCCGGAGATGTTCCATGTTGGGTGTGTTCTCACTACAGGAGGAAATGTTCCAGGTCCCTAGGCAAGGGGCAGGAACCTTAATGGCCCACTGTCATTTTCTGGAACATTTACTGCTGTATTCACACATGTGCTCACTTGGACAAAACCCGCAGTTAAAACTAGGGTTCTGGGGAGAAAAAGTCTGGGTAAAGTCTGGGACAGATATTGCAGATGTTCACACATAGAGCCCCTCTGGGAAAACACAAAAAAAAAGGTCTGGATTCCACTGTAAGTGTGAATGGGGCTTTGGATAGCATGCAATTCCCTTAAGACAATAAATAAAACTTATCTATGTCAAGACATATCCCTACGCTAAAATATGTCCGAAACAACGTGTACAGTACAGGAACTTGTCTCACACTGCCTCTGGCAAAAGTCTTTCAGATTCTTTCCAACAAAGACAGAAAGGTGAATAGCTGACTGAATAAATATATCCCAGACAAACATTACGCACTACACAAGTCTCTCTGCCAGGTTATTTTCCTGTATTGTACGGTTTCCTTGGAACCGGTAGTGAAAATAGTACAAGTTGTTGTTGGAGATTATATTTGTATCATTCTATATTTTATAGATCATAGATGCCCGCTATAGGGAATATATTTTTTGTGCAAACGACATGGCTATTCACTTGATTTCGAGGAATTCAACTGCATCTCAAGACAGACAATGTCATAAAAGTGCAACAATTGTAAAAAAAAATTACACTTACAACCAGGCTCGGACTGGCCCACAGGGGTACAGGGGAATCCCCCGGTGGGCCCCTGAGCAAGGTGGGCCCCTAGTCTCCCACCCCCTGCACAAGTGGCTCATAATACAGTAGACTTACTGCACTACATACATATATACAATGTACAGCACCTCAACCAGTCTATGTTCATATAAAAAAACTTGTTAAAATATGTATTATATTTGAATGTATCCGTACGGTGGGCCCCCAAAATAAATTTTACTGGTGGGCCCTAGGTTCCCCAGTCCGACACTGCTTACAACCCCCCCCCCCCCCCCCCTGATTTTATACGCAAGAACTATAGGTGCTGCCTTGGCCATCCTCCTGAGTGACATCACTATAGAATTACATTTCAATTCATTCATGGATGCGGGGTGGAACCATCCCTGCACCATGTGGACTCTCCTGGTCTCTTCCACTTTACATGTGTAACACCCCAGAGTTGTGTTACTACACGCCTCTACCCCGCTACTATCTCCTAGGAGCCTTTATACGGTCATCAGATATGATTTTGCTTATGTCTTCCACAAATGTGCATATAAATCTATGTTGAATGCAATTGTTCATGTAATTAGCCTAGTTATCAGTAGGTGGCAGCAATTCATTGGCAGCTACAAGTTACAGTTTAGTGAATCTGAGCTGGAATGGTTTATTCCAGCTTAGCTCCCCTCTGTGGAGAGGTTGGCTGGACCCACATCCTGCAGTATGGGTGAAGAAGGAAGTTAGGGAGAGCGTGCCAGCCAACCCTGCTAGGGGAAGGCTGTGTGATGGTGTCCAGGAGAACCCCTTCTTAGGGATGACAGCAAGGACATAGTCTCGGCTGAGACATGTCCATATATATCCCAGCTAGAGCACCTTCAGCTCTACTAGATGAAGATGCAGAAACTACAGACAAACTCCAGAGTTCCAGGAAGAAAGCATCCCCTGAGAATCAATCTGTGAGCCAAGTCCAGAGACCGAGGAGAAGCCAATTCCTCCTCAGCTAGTCTGTCCCCACACAGATAAGTGCAGAAGCTAATCCTGCCATAGTTACAGAGCTACCAAGCAGACGTTTATCCTGCAAGCTCCACATTTAAAGCAGAAGTACCCATTCCTGCCAATCATTGCCAAAACCTGCTGGGACCAAGAGACCAAAGCTGCATACTGCTTGGATGCAAGTTATTTCAAGTAAAGCAACGTTTGAACTTCATCTAAAGGTCTGGACATCATTTATTCTGCAAAGTTCCTCTATTACTCCTACTATCACTACACTCAAATTTATTGCAAGTGAGCCAGGAGCCAGGAGTCCGGATGTACCCAGGTAGGAGACACTGTGACACAACTACCACCAAACTACAGAGACATTATAGGCCATTACACCGCTCTGGCATTCCTAATCTGGGACGTGCATTATAACACCTTGGAAGGGCCCTGTGATAGTACCCTGTGCACACCGCAATTGGCGTCACGACAAATACAGAATAATCTCCACCCATACCTGGCTGCTGCACATGTACCCGCTATATAGGTCTTGCTGCCTTCAATAGGAAGCAGTGGGGGTATGACAATAGGAGAGCATTCACACTGTCTGACAGGTTTAAAAAAAAAACTGGAGACTAAGCTGATACTTCATGAAAGATCTAGTTTGACACACTTCTTAGTTCGAGATGATCGAATCGAATCGATCCAAATTTCAGGATAAATCTGATTCTCCTTGAAGCTGAATTTCCTCGTGCTTCGTGTTACCGAATCGATTGAACCTGAGATAGTGTAAAAAAAAAAAAAAAAAAAAAAAACATACCGCCTCCATTTGCTCACGATAGGCGGCCATCTTGATTGAAGATCTCATCCAAAATCCTGCGCACAGTGACGTATGACGTCACCACGCCGGCCGACGTGATGATGTAATCTCGCGCTGTGCAAGATTTCGTGCCAGATCTTCAAGCAAGATAGTGGCGGCCGGCCTGTCGCGAGCAAATTGAGTTGGTAAGTTTGATTCAAAAAAATGTGTATGTTAATTTTACACAGTTTTTACACTCAGATGCCGCGATCATGTATGAACGCGGCATCTGAGGGGTAAAATGATGGGGAGCGGCTCTATCGCAGCTCCTCGTCATTGCACCTGCTACTTACAAAGAAATGCCCCTCGTGACAAAGTAATTCGTCACAAAGCAAAAATTTTTGTACAATTTGGCAAATCAGCTGAATCAAACCTTTCCAAAATTCGCTCATCTCTATTCTTAGTTTCTTAATAAACAGGTTGGGAAGGGCAAAAACCACTGCACCTGTGGATGAAAAAGACTGCGCATTTACTACACATGTACAGAGGTCCTATACGTCCATTGCATCTTATTTAGTTGCATAGAGGTAGTAGTCACATTAGACTCCTCTGAAAGATAATAAGATGCCAATATTATAAATGACTCATGGTAGGTGGGAGATCCTGATACAACTTTTTGCACTGGGACCCAGGAAAGCAAAGCATGGGAGGTGCAGCAGCAGCAGCGCTTTACAGAATGATCTGCACATTCTGCTTGCATCAGCTCTGCTCTTGCAGCATGGCGAACCTTTTACAGACTGAGTGCCCAAAGTGTAACCCAAATACCACATATCGCAAAGTGCCAACACGGCAAATGAACCCGAATACTACAGTCATAGGTTCACCACCACTGGCATATAGGATCCGTACTCCACATGCTGCAAGAGCAGATGGTGTAGATCATTCTGAAGTCCTTCTGCACCTTCTGTGCTTGGTGTGAAGGTTTAGGTACCCTTTAAGTTAAGGAGACTGTGGGCTGAATGCCGTAGACTTCCTCATACTCATGCACACTTGGTTTGGACAAGCATGCATGTGTTCTGAATGGAGAGATCGGAGTTGAATATGGCTGCAGTGTATCTTCATATACCGTAGCGGTCTCAAGAGACCGTTTTGCGTACTGGTTTCTTGTGCTTCAGGAAAGACGTGAAGCGGATTCTGTAGATTTCTGCCAACAAATGTAAACCTTATAATTACAAATGATTGATGCCAGAATTTAGGCCTTAGAGCTGTGACTGCACAGAATGAGGTAATAGCTCAGATGTCCCCTCCCTTGTTCTGCAGCCTCAGGTGATATGATCTGCCTTTATACAGATAGAACAATAAAATCATATAAAGCTGCAGATGCGTGTTCACTACTAATGAAGTTCTGCAGTCACCTGGTTTCTGGAGGGTCCCAAAATCACGTTGGATCCACCAGACACCGTTGAGGTGTCACCACATGTTTCTGCTCTCTGGAGTGGATGGTAAGGTATGGTGAACCAGAACCACAATGGGAAATATTTCCAGGTAGTCAGGACTTGCAGTAAACCAGTGTGCTTCTTTACTGGAGGAACTCAGGTACAAAACAATACAGGCGAGGCATAGGGCTGACTTCTCCAGTCTCCTCCCTAGGAGAAGAAGGTTTTGTGCTGAGTTAAGGCCTGAGCTGGCTGTCCCTCTCTATCTCAGAAGGCTGGTACCCTGGCCATAGGGCTTGTGACACAGAGTCTGTGGTTCAGTCATCGTGCAGGGCCTTCTTCTGGTCACTTATGCAGTCTGGCAGAGTTTCTTCTACTAAACACTGGTCCCTATCTGCAGACACGTAGGGGCTCTGACTGCAATACTTTTATACAGTTTCTAAGAGATCCAGAACCTTCTAGTGGGTGAAGGACAACCTAACACAAACAATGTCGCAGTTCATGGCTGCCATAGACTTGTATTGTGCCTCAATACAAGTCAATGAGAACAGCTAAACAGTATCCAGACATAAACAACTGCTTGTCAGAGCTAAACCAGACCGGCAAAAAAAAATTGTGTCTATTTTTCCCACAAAAAACAAGCTCTGTATAGTCCTTTGTGGTAGCTGTGGAAACTTACCATCTTCTCAGTGTACAGGCTGCAAAGTCCCAAAGTCTCTCACTATTAGCTAGCTGTGTTTTAACCCTTTTCACAGTGCAGTGCAAATGAAAAGGATATATTACAATAAACATACAGTTTTAGTATAAAATAGTATAAGTGTAAACAATAAAGTAGGGCGTTGATGGCTGTGCATAGCAGCAATATGGGAAGATGTCCACAAATGTCCATACTCCAATGTATTCGTGCTCCTGGGCACTACACTTTCACTTAGGGGCGTAGCTGTACGGTAAGCAGGGGAAGTGGTTGCTTTGGGGCCCACCCAGGAGGAGGACTAAAAGATTTTATTGTCAGGGCCCCCTCAACAGTATTATACAATGACATTACATACAGTGACATGACAGACTGTATATATACATGTAGGAAACAGAGCGGCTGCTGGGCCTCTTCTGAGAGAATGATCTTGACTAGCTACAGGGTTGCACGGAAAATGGAGGTTGCGAAGAAGTTGTTGGTGGGGGGCCTTGTTCAAAAATTTGCTGTGGGGCCAATAATTTCTAGTTATGCCACTGCTTTCACTGTGCTCTCCTTCTAAAACAGAGTTCCTCATCTCCAGTCTTCAGGGTCCACTTGCCAGTCATGTTTTTACTTAGTATTGAGCAAGTGATATAAAATTACTGTCAAATGCATCTGGACTTACCACAGGTATTCATTCTGTGGGATATTCTCAAATTATGACTGGCAGTTGGGCTCAGAGGACTGGAGTTGAGGAACACTGCTCTAAAATACACTGATGTGGCACCAGAATACTTCAAAAGTGGACAAATCAGGTCAATAAAACACACCCTCCTTACACATCCATTCCGCAGAAGATGCCTGCCTGCTAAGGGCTCTTTCAACGTTGTTTCCACTTAAATCCTAAAAAGAAGAAAAAAATTCAAATAAAAGTATCCTCCCCCAAAACAATGTATACCAAGAAGAGTCAGAGACACCGACAATTGCAGGACACAAGCCATTTCATCAACAGTGTGCAATTGTCTTCAGAAATCCAATCTGGTCTTCAGAGGAACACTCCCTGCAAAACTGCACAATGACTAATTCAGGGCCCGAGGGGGCGGGGCATGACACAGATTCCAGGAATCCCTGTGCCATTCTCTGCCCTGTCAGCAGGGAGGTCAACTTAAGCTGGCCATACACAAAATAAGTGTTGAGTTATTTCTCCTGGATAGGCCATCAATATCTGCTTGGTAGGGTCCCATCTCCCAGGACCCCTATCAATCAGATATTGATGACTTATCCTGAGCATAGGCCATCCATTTCAAAATCTCCTTTAAATATAATTATAATAAGAATGCAGGTGAACAGCATGTCGGATCCGTCCTGCCGCAAGTGTGAAAGTACCCTTAGACAGCAAGGAAGCTGTATTAGGGCTCATGCACATGACCATTGTCGGTCCATGCCCGTAATGAGGCCTGCAAAACAGCGGGTCTGCAATATATACGGGCATCGGCCGTTTTTGCACCACATCACAGATGCGGACACATTCATTTGAATGGGTTCGCAATCTGGAAGGTGCGGCGCAGAATGGAGGCACGGTACCCCACGGAAGCACTACAGAGTGCTTCCGTGGTTCTCTGTCCGTGCTTCCACAACGCAAAAAAATACATGTTCTATTTTTTTGCGGTGCGGACGGATCATGGACCCATTTAAGTTGAATGGATCTGCATCAGTCTACGGCAGCCACACGGATGGTGTCCATGCATTGGGGACCACAATTTGCGCGGCACACATGCATGAGCCCTTACATTTATAAGCGGCGGTGGATCCGACGAAGTTATGTAGAGGCCGGCGCCACTACATAACTTCGGCGATCCACCGCTAGCGCAGGGGCTTATAAATATGTCCCTGTGTCTTTTCTTTACAGGAGATCTCAGTTTATGATCTGTTCCTCAAAGCATCAAAAAATCTCAGCATAGAAGCCCAGCCTGTCCTTTCTGTTGGCCTCACAAACCAACTAAACAAAAAGGTTATTTATTACAAGCTTTATTTCCATCACAACATCCCTTCCTGAGCATCAGATTCATGATCAGAGGACGTATGAGGCTGGGTTTATATGTTCAGGTTTCCTGATGCCGTTTTAGAAGCCAAAAGCAGGTGTGGATACAGAGGCGAGATCGCGTCTGTCCTTTATACCTTCTCTTTATGATCCACATAAAACCCTGCCTTTCTAATAACCTGCACAATATTGTGAACACATTATCTATGGTGATCAATTAACAGAAATATCAAAAATAACACATTTTCATTCAGTAATTAAATATTTATTTCATATTATGCCTAAAAAGTAACCAGTAATTAGCTTTTTAAGTATAGAAAACAAGTACTCTACATGGGAGGGCTATAGGCTAGAGGTCAATCTTCTGTCTGCCTATACAGAAGGTCTTGGGTTTAAATACCAATAATCATTTGTAAATTTGTTTCTTCGTTTAATTTTTTCCCCCATAATAAAAGTTGATAAAAATTAAAATCTAATGTGTATGGCAAAATGGCCTGGTCCAAAAGAAAGGTTCTGAATGTGAGCAGAGCGGTGATGGGAGTCCACACAGTTTGCTTGTATCGGGGCCTGAGATTCCTGATGGCAGAAGTATGGGTCAGAGGACCAGGGCAGAAAAGTGAATTTTATTAATTTCCTATCTATTTAGTACAAAATTAAAAGGAATAAGTCAGCAGTGTTGACCATGCTAAACTGCTGAGATAGAGGCTGGGAAGAGCAGGACAAATATACCTTTTGTGGAGCTTTTATCATCAGGAGTAGTAGGAATATGAACTTTTATTCTGACAGATTCCGCAACAAGCTGCTTTCCCTCTGTGCTGACCAATAGCAATATCATCCAACCAGGAGACCACTAAAGTTGTAACTCAGAGCAGAGGGCAGGGGATGTAAGGCAGGTCAATACTCTCTGTACATCACAGTCAAGCTGCTCCCCCAGTGCACTTAAAGGGGTTGTCCCATCTGGACATTTATGGCATATCCACAGAATAGGACATAGGTGCAGGTCTCTCAGACCCAGCTGTCTCCTTATGACATGCTGCAGTGAAAAGGAGAGCAGGCCATGCATGTGTGACTCTCTCCATTCACTGCTATGAGACTTCCAAAAAACCGGCAAATGCCCACCAATAGGTGCAGGTCTCCTTAAAGTGTGCTACAGTGAAGCAGAGCACTACTAGGTCTCATTCTTGAGACAGAAGCAGGCCCCAGAGCTGGGATCCACTACTATTGGACGTTTATTACGTGTTCTGTAGATATCCTGTGGGTCCTCAAAGAAGGACAGCCCAGAAGCAAACTAAAATCACCCAATACTGCATAGTATTGCATGGTGGTGATTTAAAAAAAAAATTGGTGGGGAAGATTAGAGTACATTGTAGTATTATTTGGAGACTATGCTGCAGCATTATTTAACCTAAAAGGGAATTTTTTGGGGGGATGCTGCATGTTATATGGGCACAGTAATGTGGTATTAAGTATGTAATGTATGGCCGCATTATTGTATGGCATATCCATATGAAAAAAACTGCCCGACATGTGGAGGTTGTTCTACTTTGCCTATTACCTAAGGCCTCATTAATGAGGCTTTAAAAATATTCCTAGTTGCCAGCGGAAACAGCCATTATAATTGTTGACAGAGAGGTCACTGACCGGTCAGTTGGGCTCCTAAAATGCAGAGAGAAGTTTTAGAGTTCCCAATATGGGATGACGGTGAAGAGACTGCAGCCAGTTCTCAGCAAAAAATATAAATCCTCAAAACAAGACCCAGGAGAACAAGCAAAGAATGATGGGAGATTTCACCTCTGAATCCTGGAGAATTGTGAATGCAGCTATGAAGTATTAGGCCTCATTCACACATCAGTGTTCGGTCATTGATTGTGAACCAAAACCAGGTGCGGCTCTAAACACAGAACAGGAGCAGATCTTTCCCTTATGTCTGTGGAGGCGCCAATCACTGATGTGTGAATGAGGCTTTATACAGGCTATAACTGAGGTTCAGTACATGAATCCGCAAAAAATACGGATAACATCCGCGTGCATTCCGTATTTTGCAGAACGATACAGCTGTCGCCTAATAGAACAGAACTATCCTTGCCCGTAATCGAGGGCTTGTTCTATTTTTTTTGCGGAACGGAAATACGGAAAACGGAATGCACACGGAGTACCTTCCGTTTTTTTTGTGGACCCATTGAAATGAATGGTTCTATAAATTGTCCAGAAAACAAAAAAAACAGAACCGGCACGGAAAGAAAATACGTTCGTGTGCATGAGCCCTAAGAGAAAGTAATGAAACTTTCATATGTAAAAGTTGAAACTAGTATAAGTGTGGGGAAAAAAAACAAAACAAAAGTTTAACAAAACCAGTAAATTAAAGCCAAAGAACACAGGAAAAAGTTTGTAGTGAGGAAGTGTGTTCCCTGTCATGCAACTGACCCCATTACAGTTATATGGTTAGACATATTCCTAAAGGAATGGTTGTCAGCTTAAAAAAATAAAAAATAAATGATGGCAGTGGCTTGTGGCTTTAGGCTAGGTCTGCGCAACAGATAGGGCACAACTACACTGCAACATTTGTCGCGCGCCAATTTTTATAATGGCAGTCTATGGTGTCGCACTGCAACACGCGACATGCTGCGACTGCGACAGTCGCAAAAAAAATCCATCTCGAATGGATTTTCTGCGACTGTCGCGCAGTCGCCGCATGTTGCAGTGCGACACCATAGACTGCCATTATAAAAATTGGCGCGCGACAAATGTCGCCGATTACCCGGTGAACAATCAAATCTACATTCATGTGGTAATCGCATGTTTTATGCATTCACAAAAAAATCATTTGCCGGTAGCAGATCACTTCCTTCAGCCTCATCTGCCAGTCTAAGGGCTCATGCCCATGAGTGTACTGGCTCAGTGCCCGTATCACGGACTGTAAACGGCCATTCTGCAATATACGGGCACTGTCCGTGTGCACTCTGTGGTGCGGATGAGGACCCGTTGACTTGAATGAGTCTGCAATCCGCAACATACGACCATATGACTGAAGATAGGACTTCACCTATCTTTTGCAGAGCGGAGGCACGGATCGTAAGCCCACGGAAGCCCTATGGAGCGCTTCCGTGGGCTTCCCATCTGTGCCTCTGCAATGCAAAAAGATGGAACACGTTCTGTCTTTGGCCGCATGTTGAGGATCGCAGACCCATTCAAGTCAATGGGTCCACATCAGCAAACGAAGTTCACATGGCCAGTGCCCATGTATTGCGAACCGCAATTTGCGGTCCCAGTACGGGAACGGGGCCCTTACCCTCGTGGGCATGAGTCCTTAGACAGCCCTATTTTGTTAGACGGGTCACCCTGATCTAATCATAAAGTATCCACCACCTGGGACCATAAGCGATCAACTGTAATCTGTGAGGACTCTACAGAAATTGTTCAATTTGTCTGGAGTGCCACCAAAGAAGAAAGTAAGCATTAGCGTGGATTCATAGAAAGAATATAGATTTTTCATGAAACCATATACTACTTGCTCTGCTCTCCAAAGAAAGCCAAGTTGAGTGAATCCGAGAAGGTGATCACTGATCAGCCAAGAGCTTTTACTACTTCATTTTAGCAATCTCAGTGCCTGGACCACCACCAGTTAAAACTTCTGACTTGCCAGAAATTTATTAAAATTATAGGTTCTGTTTAAGTTAGAATTCCTTAATAAAAGGTGTCTGAAAATATTTACTACCATCTGCATTCTATTCCATGGAGCAGCCCACGTTTCAAACACAAACCCTGGTAACAAGATTATATTAGTGCTATTTTGTCTGCAAGGATTTATCCTCGTCATAGAGTTCATCTGGGTCTATGTTTATGGGGTCTGTTTGTAGGGCGCTCCACGCTCTTCACTGCTTCTTTTCTTTCGACCATAGCCGTGCTATGTAAATAACAAAACAAATGAGAGAAGGCAAACAGGAACGTGTAGGTTGAATTCACATTGTTGTTGAGGGGTCTGTTTGTCCTACATGGTTGTCATGTAGAGGGACTTTTTCTAGATTCCTGGGCATCTTTTGAAAAGGTCACAGGAAACAACCATCTCAATTCCTGTATGATTCTAATTAGCTAAGGCTAAGTCCACATCTACAGCCAACATCCATGCTGGGAACAGGATTCGGCAGGCCCTGGCATTGTGTACGGCTACACCGGATAAGACCATTCCAGTATACTCTTCTATGCATAGATTTTTGACTGGCACAATGCTGGCATTCATGCCAGAAACCCAATGGAACCTCTTATAGTGAAAGGGATCTAGTGGGTCCCGCCTGTGTCCGGCTATGCCTGGAACAGAATACTGCAATTAGTGGTATAAGATATCACGGCACTCAAAGTAACGTGTTGCAATTAAGAATTTATTTCATCAATCCATAATTTTTCAGCACGACATGGCCAACGTTTCGGTCCATCCTAGACCTTGTTCACGGCCTATGAACATAATTACAGATATAAATATGTATATTTCATTAAGTCCTACAAGGATGTACATGATCTAATACAATCTAGCATAAACAGAATCACAATGACTGACATTAAAAATACAATATCATCCGCAATCAGAAAAATGTATAAGGCTGATATATAACACAGGGGATCTACTGCTATATATCCTAGGATATATACCGGTAGATCCCCTGTGTTATATATCTATACATTTTCAGGAGCATCCTCAGTCCCCAAATACTCAGTTTAGAGTAACACAAACAGTAGCGGGGAGGAGGGAGATGCTGCTGCTGTTTCTCTCTGAGACTTGATGCTACGAGAGGGTGATTATGAACAGAAGTGGAGAGAGATCTTATTGTGCGGCCCTAACATCACACAGGTCATAAGCTATACTGAATGGTATCTACTAGTTAATACATTGGTCTTCTTTGAGGAGAAAAATACACAATGTATGAAACTTAAAATCTTCATATCTAAAGTGGGCCTCATGCACACGGCTGTGGCTGTATTTTGGTCCGCAAACAACGGATTGGGGAAATACGGATGCCTACTGTGTGCATTCCGTTTTTTTTTTGGTTTTTTTCAAATATAAAGGGATATTCTAATCCACAAAAAGGACCGCAATAGAACATTTCTATAATCTGCAGAGTGAAAAAGCATATCTGCAAAAAAAAACAACATGCGCATGACATGTGCATGGCCCCACAGAAAATAACGGGTCAGTGTGACAACGTAGTTACACATAATATACTCTACTCACAAAAAGTTAGGGATATTTGGCTTTCGGGTGAAATTTATGGAAAACATAAAAAGTTCACCATAGGCCTCATGCACGCGACCGTTGTGCGTTTTGCGGTCCGCAAAACACGGATGGCGTCTGTTCCACAATTCGCGGAATGGCACACGGAGTGCTGTCCGCATCTTTTGCGGCCCCATTGAAGTGAATGTGTCCGCATCCGAGTCGCCAAAACTGCGGCTCGGATGCGGACCAAAATAACGGCCGTGTACATGAGGCCATAAAGTGATATTACATCATGAAAGTCGGGCATTTAAAGAGGACCTTTCACCAGAATAAAGCATCTAAAACTGCCGGCGTCTCTTTCTCCTATGCTGTAGCGCTGGCCAATCGCAGCGCTCAGCTCATAGCCAGGCTATGAGCTGAGCGCTGCGATTGGCCAGCGCTACAGCATAGGAGAAAGAGACGCCGGCAGGTTCCCCTGGGTGGAGCCTAACTATGAAGATACCGGAGGCTATAACCGGAGAACGGAGCGGCGCCCGGGGATAACAGTAAGTGCAGGGGGATCCCTGGGCGCCGCTCTACACGTCTGTATAGTTAGTTTAGATGCTTTATTCTGGTAAAAGGTCCTCTTTAAGTAGAAGCAGCAAAGGTGATTTCATTATCTCAAACTATTTATTGAAACAAAACCCAACCCCAGTGCTGGGTACACCCCCACAAAAGGTCAGCGTCTCAATAAATTGTCATGTGGCCTTGAGCATTAATTATAGCTTGACAACGACGTCTCCTGCTGTTCACAAGTCGCCTTATTGTCTGCTGAGGCATGGCATCCCACTCTTCGAGAAGGGCGGCCCTCAGGTCATTGAGGATCTGGGGTACAGAGTTACGAGCCTATACACGGCGACTCAGCTGATCCCATAGGTTTTCAATGGGATTCAGGTCTGAAGAAAGTGCAGGCCACTCCATTTGAGGTCCCCCAGTCTCCAGCAGCCGTTCCCTAATGATGCGACCTCAATGAGCTGGCGCAGTCCTCCATGAAGATGAAATTAGGCCTGTGTTGTTCATGCAGAGGCACAATGACTGGATTAATGAGGTTATTTAAGTAGAATGGGCTTGTCACTGGACCATTCACAAAGTGTAGGGCAGTTCTGTACTGATTAGACATACTTGCCCACAATGTAACACCACCACCACCAAAGGCTCATCTGTTGAGAACAGTGGCCGATGCAGAGTGGTGTGGTCAGGTACCCTTGCAGGTTGTCTAGCACACAGACCACTCTGATGTAAACTGTTTTGAATGGTCTTACGTGACACTTGGGTGCCTCTCAGCTCCCTTAAATGTGTCCATTCATCATCTGGTTCCGCAGGACATTGTTCACAATGAAGTGGTCATCAGTGCGGGATGTGGCCAAAGGACGTCCACTTCTATGCTTTTCTGTGACTCTTCCAGTCTCTGTATCTCTGAAACAACCTGCTGATGACACTTTGTGACAATCTAAGCTCAGGGGCCACTTCCGTCTGAGAACATCCTGCTGGAAGCCTCGCAATGGCGAGGTACCGTTGATCAATTGTTAGGTGTTGTCTTGGTCTCTTTATGTCAAAATGTGAACAGCATGATGAGGAGGACTGTTTAAAATACCAATTAAAATTGAACCAGGACAGGCGATTCATGGATCAAACACAGGTTATGAATTTTGCCGTTAAGCTCCTTGTTAGAGAACAGCAAGTTGTGCAAAAAGTACTGAAACACTGAACAGTTGGACATGTGCATTCAAAAGTTCACCTGTAAAGGTTAGAGTGCATTTTAGGTTCATCCTGAGATTTCACCCACAAGCCAAATATCCCTAACTTTATGTCAGTAGTGTATATGAGGTCATGCCCAGAACATTTCATTGCCAAATATGGAAAGTGAAGATTGTGCAAAATTATATATCTCGCAGGTACAATCTGCTGACTGCTATCTGTTGTACATTTCTGATGTTTTCTGCAGGTAAGTACACAAGAAAAGCTATTATGGACAGGATTCTATATGCCTCAGTAAGCGGTTAAGGCCTCCTGCACATGACCGTATGGCTTTTTAAGTGTTTTGCGGTCCGTTTTTCACTGATCCGTTGTTCCGTTTTTTGTTTCCGTTTTTCCGTATGGCATATACAGTAATTACATAGATAAAATTGGGCTGGGCATAACATTTTCAATAGATGGTTCCGCAAAAAACGGAACGGAAACGGAAGACATACGGATGCATTTCCGTATGTGTTCGTTTTTTTTTGCGGAACCATTGAAATTAATGGTTCCGTATACGGAATGCAAAAAACGGCCAGTAAACGGGGGAAAAAACGGTCGTGTGCAGGAGGCCTAAGGTTGTGTCAGTTTATCAATATGGCACAAATTTCAAGAATTGGTTTTATACAAGATGGATTTTATACTTTCTCTTGTTGCGATCCTTTCCTGGTTTTCACATTATAAGGCCCTTGAAGACAAGAGAGTATTCCGCGCGGGTGCAATGCGTGATGCCAACGCTTTGCTCCCGCACCGAATCCTGACCCATTCATTAAAATGGGGCTGTGTACATGAGCATTGGTTTTCCCGCAACACTTGTGCGTTGCATGAAAATCGCAGCATCTTTATTCTGCGATTTTCACACAACGCTGGCCGCATAGAAGTGAATGGAGCTGCGTGAAAATCGCATCGATGCGTTTTTCACGGATGGTTGCTAAGAGGCGTTTGTATACCTTCAGTTTTTTATCACGCGCGTGCAAAACGCATTAAATCACATTGTACCCGCGCGATAAAAACTGAACGCAATTGCAGACAAAATTTAATGACTTTGTTTGCGAAATCGCGCATTTTTCACTGAACGCATTCGCAACGCATCCAGACCTAATCCGCACACACTCATCTGCAAGGGGCCTAAGGGGTTTTCCAGCCTAAAAAAATGTCAGTGAGCTCACAGTAGCTTAAAAACATTATATAAGGGTCTATTCACACATCCGTGTTTTGCGGATCCACAAAACACGGACAGCGGCAATGTGCGTTCCGCATTTTGCGGACCGCACATTGCCGCCACTAAGAGAATATGCCTAGTCTTGTCCGCTATTGCGGACAAGAATAGGACATGTTCTATTTTTTTCAGGATCGGAATTGGGGACCCGGAAGTGAATGGGTCCGCAATTCCGTTCCGCAGAATTGCGGATGTGTGAATGGAGCCTAAAAATGAAGCTATTTCCGTGTTCTGTCACTGCAACCGTTGCCCCTCCATGCCCGTGCTGTGGACCGCAAATTGCAGTCCACAATGCACGGGCACCGACCGTGGGCCAGCCGCCTGCGGATCGCAGACCCAATCAAGTGATCTGTCCGTTCCGCAAAAAGATTGAATTTACTCTATCTTTTTGCGGTGCGGAGGCACGGAACGGAACCCCAGGAAGCACTCCGTAGTGCTTCCGTGGGGTTCCGTTCCGTGCTTCCGGACCCATTGAAGTGAACGGTTGTTTACGTTCCGTTTTTTGCGTTCCGTATACGGAACCATTCATTTCAATGGAACTGCAAAAAAAAAAAAAAATATATGTTTTTCCGTGGAAAGATAGAGCATAGTACTGTTCTATCAGGGGCCAGCTGTTCCATTCCGCAAAAAATGGAATGCACATGGACGTCATCCGTATTTTTTGCGAATCCGTTTTTTGCGGACCGCAAAATACTGAAAAAGCCATACAGTCGTGTGCAAGAAGCCTAAGTCCCCGCTGCTCTTCCTGCTACTGTCACAGCGGAAATGCTCTCTCTGCCAGTTGCTGGCAGCAGTGGTTGGCTGAACTGGCATTTTGTATGTCAAGATGGAAGCAAGAAGTAGAGCAGGTGGGACCAGAGCAGTGTAGAAAGGACAGTGGATGGGGATCAATCAGGTGAGTAGAATTGTTTTTATGTTTTTAAGCCACTCAGAGCACGCTGCCACCATTTTCTCATAATTAGGATACATGCACACGACCGTATGTGTTTTGCGGTCCGCAAAAACGGACGACATCCGTATGGCATCCTTTTTTCTTTTGTGGATCCATTGTAACAATGCCTAAAACGCACAAGAATAGGACATGTTCTATTTTTTTTGCGGGGCTACGGAACGGACATCATTTTTTGCGGACCCATTGAAATGAATGGGTCTGCATCCTATCCGCAAAAAAAAAAAAAGACACGGAAACAAAATACGTTCGTGTGCATGAGGCCTAAGGAAAAATATCCACAGCACTCTAAGGCCCCTTTCACACGGGCGAGTATTCCGCGCGGATGCGATGCGCGAGTTGAACGCATTGCACCCGCACTGAATCCGGACCCATTCATTTCTATGGGGCTGTTCACATGAGCTGTGATTTTCACGCATCACTTGTGCGTTTCGTGGATATCGCAGCATGCTCATCCTTGTGCGTTTTTCACGTAACGCAGACCCCATAGAAATGAATGGGGTTGCGTGAAAATCGCAAGCAAGTGCGGATGCGGTGCGATTTTCACGCACGGTTGCTAGGAGACGATCGGGATGGGGACCCGATCATTATTATTTTCCCTTATAACATGGTTATAAGGGAAAATAATAGCATTCTGAATACAGAATACATAGTACAATAGTGCTGGAGGGGTTAAAAAAAATAAAAAATTATTTTTTTTAACTCACCTTAGTCCACTTGCTCGCGCAGCCGGCATCACTTCTGTCTTCTTTTTTGCTGTGTGCAGGAAAAGGACCTGTGGTGACGTCACTCCAGTCATCACATGATCCATCACCATGGTAAAAGATCATGTGACGGACCATGTGATGACCGGAGTGACGTCACCACAGGTCCTGTTCCTGTAACACAGGAAAGAAGAAGACAGAAGGAGATGCCGGGCTGCGCGATCAAGTGGACTAAGGTGAGTTAAATTTTATTTTTATTTATTTTTAACCCCTCCAGCGCTATTGTACTATGCATTCTGTATTCAGAATGCTATTATTTTCAGAATGCTATTATAAGGGAAAATAATACAATCTACAGAACACTAATCCCAAGCCCGAACTTCTGTGAAGAAGTTCGGGTTTGGGTACCAAACATGCCGATTTTTCTCATGCGCGTGCAAAATGCATTACAATGTTTTGCACTCGTGCGGAAAAATCGCACATGTTCCCGCAACGCCCGTGTGAAAGGGGCCTTAAAGGTTTATTCCAGGATTTTGATAGGATAAGCCATCAATATCTGTTCAGCAGGGGTTCACCATCCTGCACCCAGTCTGATCAGCTGTTCCAGAGTAGCTCCAGAAGTCAGAGCTGGAATTACACAGCTGGTAACCGCTGCACTGCTCCCATTGAAGGTAATGGGAGCAGCACTGTAGTTAGCAGTTATGTCCAATATGGAGCGGTGTAATTCTGGCGTCAGAGCTACTCTGAAACAGGCCTCATACACACGGCCGTCCCGTTTTTTGTGGTCCGCAAAAAACGGAAGCCGTCTGTGTTGCCTTCCGCAATTTGCGGAACAGAACGGGCGCTGGCAATATAAATGCTGGTACTGTACTGTGCTGAGGTTTTTCCGGGCGAAAACGTGGCCTGTGTGTGCATTCATCATTTTTATTCACCTTAGGGCTTGTTCACACAACCATGCCATCTTTTGCGGTCCGCAAAATACGGATGGCGCCCGTGTGCCTTCCGCAATTTGCGGAACGGAACAGATAGCCCTTTATACAAATGCCTATTCTTGTCTGCAAAATAATAATAGGACAGGACTCATAACTTTTGCTGGGCCACGGATCGGAGCACCGGATGCGGACAGCACACGGAGTGCTGTCCGCATCTTTTGCGGCCCCATATAAGTTAACGGGTCCGCATCCGAGCCGCCAAAACTGCGGCTCGGATGCGGGCCAACACCACGGTCGTGTGAACGAGCCCTTAATGAGACTTGCAGAAATCCATGTGTTTTCTGCCCCATTCAAATGAGCGGAACTAATTTTTAGTCGTGGAAATTTCTGCAACAAAATCTGCGACTGCGCCACTCCCCATCATTGCACCCCACAGAGGCCTGCGATCATGCATGATTGCGGCGTCCGATAGTAAAAATGCAGTGAAAAATGTCAGGTAAAAAAAATAAATAAAAAATAAATAAAAAGATTAAATCATACTTACGGACTCCATTTGCTCGGCCACCATCTTGCTTGAAGATCTGGCTCGAAATCTCGCACGGCCCGAGATGACGTCGCCACGCGATTTCGGATGATAAATGTTTCTTTTTTTTTTACACTATTTCAGGTTAAATCGATTCACTACAATGAAGCAAGAGGAAATTCGGCTTTGTGGTGAATCAAATTCCCCGTCGGCGGATTCGACTCGCTCAACACTAATTGTGAGCCCCATTGGGGACAGCTTGATGATAATGTCTGTAAAGCCCTGGGGAATACGATACGATACACTTGATTGATCCCGGGGGAAATTTCAGCGCTATAAGAATATGTCAGCGCCATATAAGTGCTTTAAATAAAGACTAGAGAGGATCGTCCTGAGCAGGACCCCCTCCCACCCAAAACATGTCAGATAGTGTTGAGCGAACTTGTGTTTTAAGTTCGGCGTTTAAAGTTCGGGTTATCGAAGAATCGCGTTATGGATTCTAAATTCTGTTATGGTCTGTGGTAGCAGAATCCATAACGGGATACTTCGATAACCCAAACCCGAACTTTAGACGCCGAACTTAAACAAGTTCGCTCAACACTATCCATAACTAGTGTTGAGTAGTGTTGAGCGAACTTCTGTTTTAAGTTCGGCGTCTAAAGTTCGGCTTCTGGTTAGCGGAGGATCCCGATATGGATTCCGAATTCCGTTGTGGTCTGTGGTAGCGGAATCAATAATGGCCTGATTCCGCTACCACGGACCACAACGGAATTCGGAATCCATATCGGGATCCTCCGCTAACCGGAAGCCGAACTTTAGACGCCGAACTTAAAACAGAAGTTCGCTCATCTCTAGTGTTGAGCGAACTTGTGTTTTATGTTCGGCGTCTAAAGTTCGGGTTTGGGTTATCGAAGTATCTCGTTATGGTATCCCATTATGGATTCTAAATTCCATTATGGTCCGTGGTAGCGGAATCCATAACGCGATTCTTTAATAACCCGAACTTTAAACGCCGAACTTAAAACACAAGTTCGCTCAACACTACTCAACACTAAATGTCAGACACTGCTTTTAATTTCTCATGGGCACCTTTTGACGTCAGAAAGCGCCCATTTAAAGTCTGACGTGCAACTGAATGCACTATCGTTTCGCTCAGCCATCTCAGGCCACGAGAGAGGCCGGCTACTGTGTTTCTAATGCGACGACTGACAAGAGATTTAGAAAAAATATTTGCTCCATTTATTACAACTTCATCTTACATATCTCCAGCGCAGAGACATTGTCCCTGCATTTGAATCCATATGCATGACAACCACTCCGATTACGAAATACACTTTTCAAAATCACTGTACTGTAGGTTCAGGGTGTCTTAATAAAAAAAAAATAATACAAAAGGGGGGGTGAACACTGCCACATAGCACAAAGGCAGCAACATCAGGATCCATTCAGTTAATGAGAGTAGTAAATCTATCAAATGAGGTCTGGCCAGTTTAATGCACAAATGCAGCTTTATAATCACCGAACACAAAACAGCAAAAACAGCACAAAAAGCTGAAATGTAACTGCTGACTAGAGAAACACAATATGAAGGAAGCAGCACAAAGGGCTATACAGGGATATGTAACCAGGAAACAGGTGGCAGCAGCTCAGGGGACAGGTAGCTGCCTGCAAAAGTTTGGACACCCTGCTCTGCAATATCTAAGCACCTGCTGTGTAACAATCCAAGGGGCCTGGGACTTACCTGCTCTTGCTGGAGGGAGTCAGGCTGTGGCGGGGAGAAGGAATCTAGGTGTCTGTGTCCACAATGCAGAAAAGAGAGAGTGACAGTGAGAGATCAGAAACTTTCACAGGAACAGCTGCAGCAAGGTCTCAGGGAGAGGCAGGCAACTCTTAAAGGGACCTCGCCCCAATTTCTCTCAACAAAGAACTGCAACAGTGTCCTATTACATGCTACAAAGACTAAAGGCTCGTGCACATTAACATTTTTTTTTTTTCCGTTTCCGTGGCATTTATTTTTTTGCGGCCCATATGTGGATCCATTCACTTCAATGGGTCCCCATAAAAAAAAAAAAAACATAATATACTCCATGTGCATTCTGGTTCTGTATGTCCGCATGGCCATTCGCAAAAAGTAGTACATGTCCTATTATGGTCCATAAATGGGACAGTTCTATTATGGGCCGGACGTTCCCTTCTGCAAAATGGGGAATGCACAAAAAAGGCAACCATCGTGTGCATGAGCCCTTAAATAAAAACAAAATCAGGCGCACTAAAAAGAATTTTAGGAACAGGGCAAATAGTTGTCATCACTATACAGGAATATATTGTGCTTAGCTGGTTATGGTTTTGGCTTCTTTGTAGGTTAACCACTTCACATCCGGGCCATTTCCCCCTTCCTGATAGAGCCCAATTTTGCAAATCTGACACGTGTCACTTTATCTGGTAATAACTCTGGAAAGCTTTTACTTATCCAAGCCATCCTGAGATTGTTTTCTCGTGACACATTGTACTTCATGATAGTCATAAATTTCAGTCAATATAGTTCACCTTTATTTATAAAATAATCCAAAATTTACCAGAATTTTTAAAAAAATTTGCAATTTCTCTGCTTTTAAAACAGAAAGTGATACCTCATAAAATATTTATTACTTAACATTCCCCATATGTCTACTTTATGTTGGCATCATTTTGGAAATATCATTTAATTTTTTCAGGACGTTACAAGGCTTAGAAGTTTAGAAGCAATTCATAAAATTTTTAAGAAAATTTCCAAAACCCACTTTTTAAGGACCAGGTTCAGGTCTAAAGTCACTTTGTAGAAACCCCCCCATAAATGACCCCATTGTAGAAACTACACCCCTCAAGTTACTAAAAACTGGGTTAGCAGTATTTAAGTTTTACACAATAACAGCATTTTTTTAACCAAAAAAATGATGTTTTACCCTGGGTTCACACCTGAGCGTTCTGAAAGGAGCGCTCTGTATGCGCAATTGTACGGGCGTTTACAATCGCGCATACAGAGACAAGCGAACACACATTGTCGCGCGTTCCTGAAAGTCTATGTACGGGAACCCGCGACAAAACGCCCCAAAGAAGCTCAAGAACTTGTTTGAGCGTCGGGCGTTTTACAGCGCGATCGTACGCGCTGTAAAACGCCCAGGTGAGAACCATTCCCATAGGGAAGCATTGGTTTCTCCTTGTTGTGCGTTTTACAGCGCGTAGGAACGCGCTGTAAAACGCTCAGGTGTGAACTTAGGGTTAGTGTCTCCATAGTCTGAGAGCTATAGCTTTTTTTATTTTTGGACCGATTGTCTTAGTTAGGGTCTCATTTTTTGCAGGATGAGGTGACGGTTTGATTGCTACTATTTTAGGGGGGCATACGCCTTTTTGATCGCTTGGTGTTGCACTTTATGTGAAGTTTGGCGCTCTTTTTTTTTTTTTACATAGTAGCCCCAGTTACAGGGGAAATACACCCCCCAGAGAGGCTGTACAGCGGTATACTGCACTGTACAGCCTCAGTGCAGGGCTGATCAAGGTCTGTAGAAGACCCGTCAGCTCCTGCACTCTCCCGGTCCCGGCGGTCACATGACCACCAGGCCGGGACAGGAAGCGCATAGCGCTGTATACACAGCGCTCGGTCGATCTAGAAGGCAGGGGCACCTGTGACCTTCTCTCTGGGTTGCCCTGTGGTCACTGACAGCAGGCCCCCCACTCGGCAGCTGCACGATTAGCATGCAGCTGCCATCCGGAACGTCCATTCAGAGATAAACATCCACCCATAAGACGTTTATAGCCTATGGGCGGATGTGAAGTGGTTAAAGTGATCACTGCCTGGATTTAAAAGTGACATTTGTAAAGTGATAAAAAAGAGGACAAATAATTGCATTTGTAAGTAATTTAGATAAATAGGATAAACAAAAATAAAGGGGTATTCCCATCTTCATAGATGTCTATCTCACTAATGTAACGCACATCCCTCTTCAAAATGGGAGCTAACGGTGCGATCTGCGGCATCCCGGATTTGGCAGGCTGTTCTGGCCAAGAAAAGCCTACTGAAGTTCTCTGGATCTGCCATGGGCAGATAGTGCTGCACACCACTGGACCCCAGAGACTATAATGGGATATGGCCGCTTTCCGGGATGAGTTCCAAAACCGCTGCATGCAAAGTTTTTTTGTCCGCGTTAAAACCAGCACATTTTTTTTTACACATTTTCGCACTTTTGTTTTGGTGTGCTTTTGCAGAAAAACCCCAAGCCCTGAAAGATGTTCGGCCCCTTTCACACGAGCGGGTTTTCCGCGTGGGTGCAATGCGTGACGTGAACGCATAGCACTCGCACTGAATCCTGACCCATTCATTTCAATGGGTCTGTGTATTTGAGCTTTTTTTTTTTCACGCATCAGTTTTGCGTTGCGTGAAAATTGCAGCATGTTCTATATTTTGCGTTTTTCACGCAGCCCTGGCCCCATAGAAGTGAATGGGGCTTCAGTGAAAAACATCCGGAAGCAATGCGTTTTTCACTGATGGTTGCTAGGAGATGTTGTTTGCAAAATGGTGCGAGTTTCACTAAATGCACTCTGAACGCATCCGGAGCCAATCCGTCACGCTCGTGTGAAAGAGGCCTTAGTTGAAAATCAGAGGAAAATATGAAACGTGGATTTTTTTTTGCGACTGTAATTTTTTTCAATTGCCTCTTGGAAATAATTATTTCCACACAGTTCCCTCAAAAATAACTGCACCCAGCAAGTAGCGCCCCTGATATTAATAGTGCTGTAAACACAGTGTCCCAAAAAATGTATTGTGCTAAGATGGTACTGTGCCAGGTTGTCCCCCCCCCACAGTAATAGTGCTTCCAAAAGTCCCACCAATAGTTAAAATTCTCTGCCAGAGGGCACTTAGTGTTAACAGTGTCCCCAGTAGTAATAATGTCCCCCATTGTGTCTCAGAAGTAATAATATCTATAGTGCCCATAGTATGCCATAATGCCCCCAGTAGTAATAATTCCCTTTATAATGTGCGGCAGTAGATAAAATGACCCCTAATGTATGCCTATACAAAAAATACCCCCTTATAATGTCTGCCAGTACAAAATTGTCCCCTTATAATGTTTGCTAGTACAAAAAATACTACCATGTAATGTAAAATGCCCCTATAATGTGTGCCAGCAGAAAAATATCCTTTATTATATGTGCCATTAGAAAAAAAATACCCCCTTGTAATGTGTGCCAGTGAAAAAAATACCCACTTATTTGTGCCAGTATAAAAATGCCCCCTTTGGTGCCCCCAGTAGAACCAATGTCTCCATAGTGCTCCCCCCACCTTATAATGTGTGCCAATGGGCTTCTTCTGGTCTGTTTCCTGAGCTGTATGTTGCCTAGCTCAGCCGGCACAATGATGACATTGTGCCACCTGTGCCGGCCTCTGATAGGCTATAGGCACTAGGCCTGAATCCTATCAGAGGGAACGTTGAGATATCGCTCCTCTGCCCCGCTGCAGCATTTAACTGTATCACTGTCCTGTGGACCTGGTGCTACCTTCTCTAAGGCCTCTTTCACATGGGCGAGATTTCCGCGCGGGTGCAATGCGTGAGGTAAACGCATTGCACCCGCACTGAATCCGGACCCATTCATTTCTATGGGGCTGTGCACATGAGCGGTGATTTTCACACATCACTTGTGCTTTGCGTGAAAATCGCAGCATGCTCTATATTGTGTGTTTTTCACGCAACGCAGGCCCCATAGAAGTGAATAGGGCTGCGTGAAAATCACAAGCGTCCGCAAGCATGTGCGGATGCGGTGCGATTTTCACGCATGGTTGCTAGGAGATGATCGGGATGGGGACCCGATCATTATATTATTTTCCCTTATAACATGGTTATAAGGGAAAATAATAGCATTCTCAATACAGAACGCTTAGTAAAATCCACTTGTTTGCGCAGCCCGGCTTCTCTTCTGCCTTCATCTGTGAGGAAAAGGACCAAGGTGATGGATCATGTGACAGACCATGTGATGAGCGCAGTGACGTCACCACAGGTCCTTTTCCTCACAGATAAAGGCAGAAGAGAAGCCGGGCTGCGCGAACAAGTAGATTAAGGTGAGTTAAAAAAATATATATATTTTTTTTTAACCCCTCCAGCCCTATTTTACTAAGCATTCTTTATTGAGAATGCTAATATTTTCCCTTATAACCATGTTACAAGGGACAATAGTAAAATCTACACAACACCTAACCCTTCTGTGAAGAAGTTCGGGTTTGGGTACCAAACATGCCGATTTTTCTCACATGTGTGCAAGACGCATTAAAATGTTTTGCACTCGCGTGGAAAAATCGTGCATTTTCCCGCGACGCACCCGCATCTTATCCGGCCCAAATCCATGACGCCCGTGTGAAAGAGGCCTAAGTCTCTATGAGAAAATTGGTGAAATCAGAGGGTCACTTTAAAAATTGTGGGGCAGATTTACAAGTATACATGGCATAGAATTAGAGAGTTTGTCTAGACCGGCACCAGATTTATCACAGTGGCTTAAGCTGGTGCAGGGATAGACAATTGGTAAGTTGAGAGGAGGCCGCGGTGCTTTGGTGGGCACCATCGCCTTTTCAAACAGCTGATCGCCAGGAATGCGCAGATTCGGACCCCCATCAATCCCAAACTGATGACCTATCCAGAGATAGGTCATCAGTAACAAACACTTGGAAAACCCCTTTAAGTCACACCCCTTTTCGTCACAGAAACTTTCGCATAAAATCTTAGGTGCACTCACATTAGTAAATGTGGGCCAGTGTGTGAAATACAGGGGGTATCACACCAGAGAAGTACATTGTTGGTAAGAATCAGAGGTGATATGTAGATAAGGTGCTTTTTGCACATGTACATCTACATTTATTCTGTCTAATAATTTACTAGCCCACCTTATTAGTCATGCTAATGGATGCTTCATCTCCTGGTTACAGATAATTCTGCACTTAGATACTAATGAAATGATGGAAGTATGGATGCTAATGAGACATGAAAGTGCAGGTGCTGCTCGTCATTGTTGCTCTGGGTTTTCTTCTTGTTTAATTAATTTGTCTACGGGCACTTAAGCAGAAATAAGTACATTCCTTGATGACATAAAATGACATCAGAGCGAAATCTGCATTCCTGCCAGTACACAAATGAGACTTTCCTCTCGTCTGCTGTTATCATGGTTTCGGGGGTACTTTGGTTATCATACACATAATGCAGCTGTGGTGATTTTGTAACATCCCAGAGTATATCACTAAAACTCTGTCACCCTGCTATATGATGTTAAAGTATAAATGTGTTAATATCCTGTGTAATCTGACATTGCATTTGTATTATATGTATTTGCTGTTATTTCCATGTACACCAGCAGGTGGCAGCAATATGTAGGTAGACCATAGCTAGTTAATAGACCTAGACTGGAACAGACCATTCCAGGCTAGCTCCCCCCTATCTGAGGAGGAGTGGAATGTTCCCACATCCTACTTCAGGAGGAGGAAAGAAAGTTCTAGGCAGTGGGGTAGGCTGTGTTGATAGGAGCTCCCAGAAACAGGGACCCCAACCCAGGATCCAAGCCTCTGCTGAGGCCCAAGATCAACCTTCCCAGCCTGAGTCCCTTACCTCAGCTGGTAGACCAAGGAAGCAGCCATCTGCAGAACTATCAGATCTCCAGGAAGCCACCATCATACCCTGCGAGCAGTCCTGTAAGTAAAGATTCCAAGTCAAGGAGAAGATAAGTACCTCCACAGCTAGTCAGACCCAAACCAAGCAGACCTCAAGACAGAGCAGAAGACAGATACCTGCCAGATCAATAGGCGTATGTACCAGATGCAGAATAGATATAAATTCCTGCCACATATTGCCAAAACCTGCTGGGACCCTAGACTATTGCTGTAACTTGTATGGATCAAAAGCTGCATATCATAACACCAAGTAAAGACAAGTTGGACCCTATTATCTGTGTGGAATTCCATCATTCCTCCATTACTCCTATTAACAGCACTCATTTTGTTGCATGTGAGCCAGGATACAGGAGTCCAGCCGTACCAAGGTAGGAGACACCGTTGACACTACCAAATCTTCTATACAGAGACAATCCCCCCTCTGGCATTCCTTACCTAGTACGTGAGCTCATAACATCTTAAAGGGCCCTGCTACAGTACCTGCGCAAGCTGCAACTGGTGTCACAAACTTATACATCTATACTGACCCACTGCATAGCATGCCCACTGACCCAGTGTCCTGCTCATTGCAATTTCAATCAATGTTCTTTGGTCCGGCTTTGCAAAAAAGTGTGAGCTGTCACTTTTTGAAAAAGTGAAATAGCATGGAGACTAAAGTTCCTCTCTGCTGTCTCTGGAGATCAGTGATATCTTAATGGAGTGTTCCTTTAATTATGTCTCCTGGATTAGCAGATTAGAGTTGGCCATAGACATTTCAGCTCTATCAGTTCTGACTGCCCCATTAACTTGCATGCTTGCCTTGGATAGATAGCCAGAAAGACTGGTTTGTGACACTCTGGGACCATGCAGTGATTGGAGGGCGCACCCGTTCTTCTTCACTCTCTTCTCCCCCCTCCCTCGTCACTCTCTTCTCCCCCCTCCCCCCTCCCTCCCTTGTCACTCTCTTCTCCCCTCCCTCCCTTGTCACTCTTCTCCCCCCTCCCTCCCTTGTCACTCTTCTCCCCCCCTCCCTTGTCACTCTTCTCCCCCCTCCCTCCCTTGTCACTCTTCTCCCCCCTCCCTCCCTTGTCACTCTTCTCCCCCCTCCCTCCCTTGTCACTCTTCTCCCCCCTCCCTCCCTTGTCACTCTTCTCCCCCCTCCCTTGTCACTCTTCTCCCCCCTCCCTCCCTTGTCACTCTTCTCCCCCCCTCCCTCCCTTGTCACTCTTCTCCCCCCTCCCTCCCTTGTCACTCTTCTCCCCCCCTCACCCCCTTGTCACTCTTCTCCCCCCCTCCCTCCCTTGTCACTCTTCTCCCCCCCTCCCTCCCTTGTCACTCTTCTCCCCCCCTGCCTCCCTAGTCACTCTCTTCTCCCCCCTCCCTCCCTTGTCACTCACTTCTCCCCCCTCCCTCTCTTGTCACTCACTTCTCCCCCCCTCCCTTGTCACTCTCCTTCCCCCCCCCCTCCCTTGTCACTGCGCCAGCCTGGGCAGTGCAGCAGCCGCCCGGTGCGGGGGAGGGCCCTCCGCCGTACTTTAAAAAAAAACTTGCGTCAGGACCGGCCGCCACTTAACCAACGCTTTTTTTTTAAACCGCGTGGCTGCCTAGGTCGCCTTACAGGTGGCGCCGGCCCTGAATATACCCTTTTCACAAGCAGTAAAGTCTTATTGTCATAAACGTGTGGTACCTTTCTATCTGAATTCAGCATGGCATTGATGGTTCTAGACCTTCTGTAAATGTCTTTTTCTTTTCCTTAGAGGTGGTCTCTCAGTTAAGGGCACTTTCACACTAGCTTTATTCTTTTCCGGTATTGAAATCCGGTAAAGGGTCTCAATACCGGAAAAAAACTGCATCAATTTTGTCCTAATGCATTCTGAATGGAAAGCAATCCGTTCAGTATGCATCAGGATGTCTTCCGTTCCGTCCCTTGTACGGTATTTGAACAATACCGCACTTGCCGGATCCGGCATTAATTTCCATAGAGATGTATTAATGCCGGATCTGGTACCAAGTGTTCTGGAAATTGCCGCGTCGCCTGATCCGGTTTTCAGGTCTGCGCATGCGCCGGGATATAGGAGGAGTTGGTTTTTCTTTTGATCTTTGAAAAAAATGTAAATACCGGATCCGTTATTCCGGATGAGACGGATCGGGTATTTCGCCGGATCCGTCTAATGACAACGGAACTGCCTGCCGGATTCTAACGACGCTAGTGTGAAAGTAGCCGCCTAAGTTGTACTCTGGCAGCTTTTTAGTCTCAGGAATGGTGTTAACTTAATGAGGCTTCTCTTTGTGCTTTTTTGCCAGGAGCTCACACATGCAAGTCTCGCCACTAATTTTACTTAGCTAAGGCCTCATGCACACGAACGTATTTTCTTTCTGTGTCCGTTCCGTTTTTTTGCGGACTTTATGCGGAACCATTCATTTCAATGAATGACTGACCCCCTTTTTCTTTGCATTCATTTCAATCGGTACGCAAAAAAAAAGGGAAGGTACTCCATGTGCATTCAGTTTCCGTATTTCCGTTCCGTAAAAAAATAGAACATGTCCTATTATTGTCCGCATTACGGACAAGGATAGTACTGTTCTATTAGTGGTCAGCTGTCCGTTCTGCAAAATTCGGAATGCACGTAGACGTCATCAAAATATTTTGTTGATCTGTTTTTTTGCGGACTGCAAAATACTAAAAAAGCCATACGGTCGTGTGCATGAGCCCTAAGACTCATACTAGCCAGGAGGAGGGACCAGCCCATCAGCTGGAAAGCTAAGCGAAGACTGCCAGTTTTAACTGTTTGCTGTCCATACACAACCATTTGGGAAGCACAGTGCATGAAGAAATGATTGCTCTTAACATTAACCCCTCCTGAGTACTGTATCTGGGAAAAGATCTAATGATCACATTGCTCCATCAGTGCCTATTATATAGTTTGTAAAATATAAAAACCGGATATATTCTGACAAACCAGTAACAGTCCTCGCATTATCACACATGGGGTTGACATGACAATGGATAATTTCTCCTGCTGGAGGGTTGATGACTTGACATTTATTTCAATGAACATCTCCATGGGGAGTAGAGAACAGGACTCTGTAGGTGGGAAATCTCAGATGAAAGAAGACCAAGATCCAGAGATTACCTTGAGCTCAGCCGTCCTGCAATAGGCTATTTTAAGGAGTGGATACTTTGTTATGCTAATCCCCCGAGCCTTCATTGACATTATTA
Organism: Bufo bufo; assembly: GCF_905171765.1. Lineage (NCBI taxonomy): Eukaryota > Metazoa > Chordata > Amphibia > Anura > Bufonidae > Bufo > Bufo bufo. The sequence goes on along the minus strand of NC_053396.1, from coordinate 211,426,694 downwards.
CTATACCAATTAAAAGTGAAGTCACTGGAAAGTGACTCTCATTTACATTACGGGAGAAAACAGCTGTCAGTAAATGATCATTTATTTAGTACTTATTGTGGCAGCCATTATGTTTTTTTTAAGCATTAAAAATATATTGTTTTCTACTCCTGGATGGGAAAAAATACAAAACCAGAGCATCTAATCAGAGTGCCACCAGCATAAATAGTCTTTGCAAGAAGCTAAATTTAGGGTGTGGTAAAGAATGTTAAAAAATGCCATTTTCTGTATGCCACATAGGCGCCTGGCCCACATGTTACTTTCTTCATCTTTAGGTCTGCTTGGGTAACATAGTTTGACTGCTATAGATATTTTCCACTTTCTAAGGTTGACCTTGGCCCATGGCTTCTGTTTATATAGTAGATATGTTGCTATTTAAAAAAGGGCCAGGGTTAGGGTCCATTCACACGTCTGCAACTTGGGTCCGGATCCGTTCCACAATTTTGCGGAACGGGTGTGGACCCATTCTTTTTCAATGGGGCCGGAGCGGATGCGGACAGCACACTATGTGCTGTCCGGATCTGCAATTCCGTTCCCGAAAAAAATAGAACATGTCCTATTCTTGTCCGCAACTGTGGACAAGAAAAGGCATTTTCTATTATAGTGCCGGCGATGTGCGGTCCGCAAAATGCGGAACGCACATTGCCGATGTTCGTGTTTTGCGGATCCGCAATTTGCAGACCGCAAAACACCTACGGACGTCTGAATGGACCCTTAAAGTGAAAAAAATAATAACTCCTCATCCACAAATTTAACCCCTGAATGGCCCTTTTTTTTACCCAGTATACATGTTTTTAATGGCTGCTAGACTGGTGAACTCCTGTCTTAATGGCCATTAAAATACAGGCTCATTTATTTCAGTAGGGAAATGGCCAAAAATAGGAGATGTCCTATATTTTGATGGCCGCTATTCACTGGCCATTAAAAAAACGCCAGTGTGAATAACCCCATAGACTTCAGCTAGCTCTGAACGGCCATTACAATAATGGTCTTCATACGACTATTTTTCACTTTTGTGTGAATGTAAAGCAATCGCAGAATAAAGCGATACATCCTGCATGGTAGAGCAAAAACGCAGGTGCACAGTCACAATTGAAGGGAAAGTCAGGCATAATAGCCAGGGGCGGATTAAGTGCATGATAGGCCCGGGCTGTCTACCCAATTCGCCCCCCCCCCCCCCTCCATTTTAGTTAGTTTTTTTTCTATATGAAGAGGCTGCGGTGCTTTGTAAGCGCCAAAGTCTCTTCCTAGGCCATATGACATCGTTCACATGGTCTAGGTGCAGCTCTGTCCCATCTGGGTGATTGGGTCTGAGCTGTAATACCAAGTGCACTGCTATCAAATGGACAGCGCTGTGCTTAGTAAGGAGCAAAGAGGCTGCGGCGCCCACCGGGACATCGCGGTCTCCTCAAACAGCTGATTGGCGGGGGTGCCAGGAGTCGGACGCCACCATCTCGTACCTCTCTGAGTACAGATGTCATAGATGTTACCTGCAGTCCTATGTAACACCCCACATAACACAGTGAACTATTGTGTTATGTGGGTGCTACATAGGACTGCATGAAACATCTACTACATTATCTGCACACAGAAAGTTATCACTGTTATCTGGGCTGTTACATAGGACTGCAGGTAACAAATTAACAATTTTGTTGCCAAATTTAAAATACATATGATTATGATAAAAAAGACTTGGAGGAGAAGATGAGACGCAGGTCACAGTAGTGAGCCCGCTCTATATATAGGGGAATACAGCACCACATACCTGTTACATCCAGTGACATCTCCTGTCATGTAGATCTTCTCTTTCCTCTTCTCCATTTGACCCAAACCACCATGGCTAATTCTTTCAGCTGCATCTCGTCTCTACAGAGTTTGTTGCACAGACACGTTAGATTTCTCATAATTGGGGTCATTCATCAAACCAGTGGCGTCGCCAGGGGGGGCCAGAGGGGGCCACGGCCCCCCCTACATCATGCTGTGCCCCCCCATGTGCCCCTCCAACTAAAATTCCCCCCCCCCCTAAGTGAGCCGCCGCCGCCGGGCACATTCCATTGTGCTCATCTCCATTGTAACCTGTCTGTGCCAGCGGAGGTGCAGGGGAGGGAGAGGCGTGTCCCTTCCCCTTCCTCTGATAGGCTGCAGGCACTAGGCCGGCAGCCTATCAGAGGCCGGCGCAGGCGGAGCGATGACGTCATCGTGCCGCCTGAGCCTTACAGCGCGGGACACAGGAAGAGTCTGCATCGCATCGCTGACACTGAGGTAAGTATAAGTGTTTTTTTGTTTTTTACAATAGTGTTACTGGCACATTGGGGGGGCTTATTACAATGGGGGGGACTTAATACTGGCACATGGTGATGAGGGGGGGACTTAAAACTGGCACATGATGATGGGGGGACTTAATACTGGCACATGATGATGGGGGGGACTTAATACTGGCACATGATGATGGGGGGGACTTAATACTGGCACATGATGATGGGGGGGACTTAATACTGGCACATGATGATTGGGGGGGGGGACTTAATACTGGCACATGATGATGGGGGGACCTAATACTGGCACATGATGATGGGGGGGACTTAATACTGGCACATGATGATGGGGGGGACTTAATACTGGCACATGATGATGGGGGGACCTAATACTGGCACATGATGATGGGGGGGACTTAATACTGGCACATGATGATGGGGGGGACTTAATACTGGCACATGATGATGGGGGGACTTAATACTGGCACATGATGATGGGGGGACTTAATACTGGCACATGATGGGGGGGACTTAATACTGGCACGTGATGGGGGGGCTTATTACTGGCACGTGATGGGGGGCTTATTACTGGCACGTGATGGGGGGCTTATTACTGGCACGTGATGGGGGCTTATTACTGGCACATTGGGGGGCTCTTGTTACTGGCACGTTATTGAGGGCACTTATTACTGGCACATTATTGGTGGGCACTATAGGGGCATCTACTGAGGCCACAAAGAAGGGGTGTTTTATATGGGGGGCTCTGTACAGTAGCATTTTATACTGGGACACATTATGGTGGGTACTATGGAGAAGTGGAGACAGGAGTACTATGGAGTCATCTACGGGGGGCACTAAGAAGGGGTATTTTATACTTGCAAATTATGGGGGACACTGAGGGCATCTACTGGGGCACGATATATGGGGCATTTTATACTGGTACATTATGGGGGCACTAGCAGGGAGGGGGGGAGGAGCACTATGGGGCATTTACTGGGGCACTATATAGGGGTATTTTATACTGGCACATTATGGGGGACATTAGCTCAACTGGGGGCATACGGGGGTATGTTTTGCACATTATAAGGAGAATTATTTCTACTGGGGGTCATTATGGTGGGCTTTATTACTCCCCCATGGTATGACCCCCTAGTAACAGCACCAGCCTCTCCCTGCTCTACTATCCCTCTGCCCCTTCTCCAAATCCTTATTATGAAATCTTTCTCATTAGGATAAAACACAACATCAGCTCCGCCGAGCCCCCGGCCAAGTGATGAAGTGGCGTCCGAGATCCCCAAGGGCCAAGCCAAGTAACTGTAAGTGTTCATGTGAAATATGTTTATTTTATATATGTACACTCCTGTGAGAGGCGGGGAGGGAGATCTGTGGATGACACTGTTATGGAGGTGGAAATGGGGATGACACTGTCATGGGGTGGATCTGTGGATGACACATATAGCATAAGATGCTAAATACGGTATGTGGCATCCACAGATCCCCCGCATAGCAGTGTCATCCACAGATCCCCCTCTCTATAAAAGTGTCATCCACAGACAGCTGGACTTTTCTTCCCTGTTGCGGTTTTAGGTATTGGGTAAAGTATTGCAGCATTTCTAAGCGTACTTGTGTAAATATATCGTTGTTATAGCTGCCCCCCCTACTTTTGTCCTGGCCCCCAGTGTGCCCCCCCAAAATTTGAAAGCTAGAGACGCCACTGCATCAAACTGGTGTAAAGTACAACTGCCTTAGGTGCCCACAGCAACCAATCAGATTCCACCTTTCATTTTCCAAAGGAACTTTAAAAAAAATGAAAGGTGAAATCTGTTGCTATGGGCGACTAAGCCAGTTCTACTTTACACCAGTTTGTGTAACGGGGTGCTGAAGGCGCACTCGGTCTCCCATCAGCCGCAGACCTGCTGCTTAGCTTTGGGAGCGAGAATTTGTGTTTGACCTTGTTCCCAGGGCAGCTTTGCTAGCTGGGAGGCTCCCTGCTCCTAGGTCTGCCTTGAGCGCCGAGCTGATCACTCGGTGCTCGTTTGGTCGGTCTGTCGGTCATGTGATGCTGGCCACGTCACATGACCCTCACTCCCCACTATAAATACAGGCAGCTTACTGGCCACAGTTGCCTGTTAATTTTAGGAATCTGGTGATTGTTTTGTTCCTGCATACTTACCTGATCCTGTGTTCCCTGACGATTCTCTGCCTGCTCCTCCTGTACTGTGCATCTCTCCTGGTATCCTGACCCCGGCTTCCACCTGACGATTCTTTGCGGACTCCTGTTGTACTTCGTTTCTCTCCTGGTATTTGACCTCGGCTTTTCCTGACTATTCTCTGCTCATTCCTTAGTACTGCGTAGATCTCTAGGTATTGACCCGGTCCGTTCACGTTCCGTTATTTGTCTTGTCTGTCTTCCCAGCACGTATCCTAAGTTAGGGACTGCCGTCTAGTTGTCCCCTGTCATTAGGACTTGCGAGGCAAGTAGGCAGGGCTAGGGGTGGGGGTGGAGCGCAGTGGTCACTATCCTCCCCCCTGTGTGTAGTGTACGTTACCGTCATAGATTAACAGGCCGTAACCTAACCACTGTATCATGAATCCTCTGGTGACCCTGACTGACCATGTCTCTAACCTGACGCAGATGGTGCAGGAGCTAGGGGAGAAACTCTGTTCTTTTGAGCTAGGACAAGGTACTTCCATCCCTCAGGCCTCCAGTCCACATTTAGAGCCCCAGATTAAGCTTCCTGAGCCCTTTTCTGGAGATCGGAAGAAGTTTCTTTCCTTTAAAGAAAATTGTAAACTTTTTTTCCAGTTGCGCCCCGTATCCTCTGGCCCAGAGAGTCAATGTGTGGGCATTGTCATTTCCCGGTTACAGGGTGATCCCCAGGACTGGGCATTTTCTTTACCTGCTGACGCCAGTTGTTTAACATCAGTGGAGGGGTTTCTTCAGGCCCTGGGTACCCTGTATGATGAACCAGACAGGACACTGGTAGCCGAGACTGCTCTAAAAGTTCTGGTTCAGGGCGATCTACCTGCGGAGGAGTATTGCACCCAATTCAGAAGGTGGTGTGTTCCCTCAGGATTGAATGAACCCGCACTTAAGAGTCAGTTCAGGTCAGGTCTGTCTGAACTTAAAGGGACCTTCTAGTGAGTTATCAGCTTCCAGAGACTCTAGAGGAGATGATGACCCTTGTAGTCCGACTTGACCGACGGGTTAGAGAGAGACGACAGGAACGACAGTTCTCTTCTCAGATGGTGGTCCAGCCTGAGGTCTATCCCAGAAACAACGCTGAGGTCTCTACCGAAGAACCCATGCAGGTTGGCATGACTCAAGGGAATCTGCGCCGCAGACGTGGAGTGTGTTTTTACTGCGGAGATCCTGACCATTGGATCAACCAGTGTCCAAAGAAGGCCTTCTCCGCTAAGTCTCCCAAGGCAAGGCAACCTAAAGACCAGGTAAACCCTGATATTACGAAATGTAGGCTTTTGGTACCTAAAACAATATCACTGGGGGTTAATAAATGGCCGGGTAAGGCCTTTATTGACTCTGGTTCAGCGGCCAGCTTTATTAACTCTGAGTACGCCATTAGACTGGGTATTCCAATTTTTTCTCTTCCTACACCTATCCATGTCATGGCTATTGACGCCACTCCCCTGGTAGGTGGTATGATGAGGTCATGTACCTCAGAGATTTCTTTAACCGTGGGGGTGTGCCACTCTGAGAAATGTTCCCTCTTATTCCTGGAGAACTTACCGGTCGAGGTGGTACTAGGGTTGCCTTGGCTCCGATTACACAACCCCACTATTGATTGGTCCAGGGGGGAGTTGGTGAAATGGGGACCTAAGTGTGACTCGTGCTTGTCTGTGGTACAAGCTGGGGTCTCAGTAGAATCTGATATATTACCCACGGTCATTAGGGAATATTCTGATGTGTTCTCATCACCTACCCCGGAGGTTCTACCACCCCATAGACCTTATGATTGCGCCATAGAGTTAGTAGAAGGTGCCAGGTTTCCTAAGGGGCGTATTTATAATCTCAGCCCGAACGCAAGGCCATGGAGGATTATATTAAGGAAAGCCTGGGTAAGGGGCACATTAGACCTTCTGTCTCTCCTATGGGAGCAGGGTTTTTCTTCGTTAAGAAGAAGGATGGTGGTCTTAGGCCTTGTATCGATTACCGGAAATTGAATAAGATCACTATCCACAATAGATACTCTCTCCCATTGATTCCGGATTTATTTAACCAGGTTCTGGGGGCAACTTGGTTTTCTAAGATTGACCTGAAAGGGGCATATAATCTAATCCGAATCAAGGAGGGAGACGAATGGAAGACGGCGTTCAATACTCCGGCAGGGCACTTTGAATATCAGGTTATGCCTTTTGGACTCAGCAATGCCCCAGCTGTGTTCCAAAACTTTATGAATGATATTCTTAGAGAGTTTTTAGGTAAATTTGTCATTGTCTATCTTGACGACATTTTGATATTTTCTCCTGATTTCAAATCTCATGTGTCTCATGTTAGACAAGTATTAGAGGTGTTGAGGGAGAATCAGTTGTCCGCTAAACAAGAGAAATGTGTCTTTGGTGTACAGGAGATACTATTTCTAGGGCATGTCCTGACCCCTCACGCCTTCAAGATGGATCCTGGTAAGGTACTAGCTATTAAGGAATGGGTAAGGCCTTCATCCTTAAAGGCCTTACAACCATTCTTAGATTTTGCCAATTACTACCGTAAATGTATTAAGAATTTTTTAGTAATTGCTAAACCGTTGACCGACCTTACTAAGAAAGGGGCGGATTTGGAGAACTGGTCTACTGAGGCCATTACTTCGTTTGAAACACTAAAAAAGGCATTCAGTAGCGCTCCCATTCTGATCCAGCCAGATCAGGAGAGACCTTTTATTGTGGAGGTGGATGCGTCTGAGGACGGTGCAGGAGCAGTCCTTTCACAAGGTCCTGCTAGTCTAACTAACCTAAGACTGTGTGCATTCTTTTCCAGAAAATTTTCTTCAACCGAGAGAAACTACGACATAGGGAATCGGGAGTTGCTGGCCATTAAGTGGGCATTTGAGGAGTGGAGGCATTTTCTGGAAGGGGCAAGGCATTGTGTAACTGTTGTCACTGACCATAAGAACCTTATGTTTCTCGAATCTGCTAAGAGGTTGAATCCCCGTCAGGCTAGATGGGCACTGTTTTTTACTCGTTTTGAATTCTCCATTACTTTCAGGCCTGGGAGTAAAAACGTGAAGGCTGATGCATTATCTCGGAGCTTCCATGCTTTTCAGCCTACAAAGGCACTGCCTGAATCCATACTACCAGCAAATATCTTCATAGCAGCCTTAACCCAAGATATCTCGGCTCTCATTAAGGCTGAACAACATCTGGCACCGGCAACCACCCCAACAGATAAGTTGTTTGTTCCCATACAATTTTGTCTCCAGCTGTTGGGTGAGTGTCATGATTCTTGCCTTTTGTGGACATCCTGGTTTTGAGGGCACTAGAGAGCTGGTTTCTAGATCCTATTGGTGGCCCACTCTATTTAGGGATGTCAAGTCCTATGTGTCAGCCTGTGAGGTTTGTGCTAGGTCTAAGACACCTAGGACTCGCCCTGCTGGTAACCTACGACCCCTACCCATTCCCAGTAGACCCTGGTCCCATAGCTCGATGGACTTTATTACTGACCTGCCGCCGGCGGAGGGTAAGATTGTGGTTTGGGTAGTGGTCGATAGGTTTAGCAAGATGGTTCATTTCATTCCTTTGTCTAAACTCCCGAATGCCAAGACCCTGGCATCTATTTTTGTAAAAGAAATTGTACGGTTACATGGTATCCCGGAAAATATTGTATCTGACAGGGGTGTGCAGTTTGTGTCCAAATTTTGTAGGGCTTTTTGTCAAAGATGTCATATTTCGTTGTCTTTTTCCTCCGCCTACCACCCTGAGAGTAATGGGCAGACTGAACGCCTTAATCAGTCTGTGGAACAATTCCTGAGGTCGTATGTTGCTGATGACCAGCAATTATGGGTTAAATACCTTCCGTTGGCTGAATTTGCTTTGAATAACTGTGTTAATTCTTCTGCTGGGGTCTCTCCTTTCTTTTGTAACCATGGTTTTCATCCCCGTTTTCATTCTGGGTCATCCGTCTCCTCCTCTAACCCTGAGGCGGATAAGGTCTCTTCTGAACTGTACACAGTTTGGGCCCGGGTTCAAATGAACCTAGAAAAGGCTCAAAGTTCTCAAAGACTCAAAGCCAATAGGAAACGTTCAAGGGGCGCAAATTTTCTGGTTGGGGATAAGGTGTGGTTATCCTCCAAGAATCTCTCTCTCAAGGTAGATTCTAAAAAATTTGCTCCTCGTTTTATTGGACCATATAAGATCATGGAGGTGATTAACCCAGTATCGTTTAGGTTGGAGCTGCCCGAGTCATTCCACATACATAATGTGTTCCATAAATCTCTACTGAAAAGATATGTTGAACCAGTAGTACCATCAAAAGCCTCGCCTCTGCCGGTTCTTGTTAATGATGCTGTTGAGTATGTGGTGTCTAAAATAGTGGATGTCAGGAAGGTGCGTAATTCCTTGCAGTACCTGATTCACTGGAAGGGGTATGGACCTGAAGAGAGATCTTGGGTACCTGCCAGGGAGGTTCATGCTCCTAGACTTGTTCGAAAATTTCATTTAGAACACCCTGAAAGGCCATCGCCTGAAGTCTTGGGTCCGGTGGCCCCTCGTAAAAGGGGGGGTACTGTAACGCGGTGCCGAAGGCGCACTCGGTCTCCCATCAGCCGCAGACCTGCTGCTTAGCTTCGGGAGCGAGGATCTGTGTTTGACCTTGTTACCAGGGCGGCTTTGCTAGCTGGGAGGCTCCCTGCTCCTAGGTCTGCCTTGAGCGCCGAGCTGATCACTCGGTGCTCGTTTGGTCGGTCTGTCGGTCATGTGATGCTGGCCACGTCACATGACCCTCACTCCCCACTATAAATACAGGCAGCCTGCTGGCCACAGGTTGCCTGTTAATTTTAGGTATCTGGTGATTGTTTTGTTCCTAGATACTTACCTGATCCTGTGTTCCCTGACGATTCTCTGCCTGCTCCTCCTGTACTGCGCATCTCTCCTGGTATCCTGACCCCGGCTTCCACCTGACGATTCTTTGCGGACTCCTGTTGTACTTCGTTTCTCTCCTGGTATTTGACCTCGGCTTTTCCTGACTATTCTCTGCTCATTCCTTAGTACTGCGTAGCTCTCTAGGTATTGACCCGGTCCGTTATTTGTCTTGTCTGTCTTCCCAGCACGTATCCTAAGTTAGGGACTGCCGTCTAGTTGTCCCCTGTCATTAGGACTTGCGAGGCAAATAGGCAGGGCCAGGGGTGAGGGTGGAGCGCAGTGGTCACTATCCTCCCCCCTGTGTGTAGTGTACGTTACCGTCACAGTTTGATAAATTATCCCAAAGGTCCCTATAGTGTCCCTATAGTATAGCAGTTATAATGTCCCCTAGAGTGCCCCGAGTAAAAATAACACCTTATATTGTGCTCCAGGTTATAATGCCTGTATAGTGTCCCCAAAAATAATGTCCCCTAATAGAAACGCCCCCACACTGCCCCCATATAGTAATTTCCCCCACACTGCCCCCATATAGTAATTTCCCCCACACTGCCCCATATAGTAATTTCCCCCACACTGCCCCCATGTAGTAATTTCCCACACACTGCCCCATATAGTAATTTCCCCCACACTGCCCCATGAAGTAATTTCCCCCACACTGCATCCATGAAGTAATTTCCCCCACACTGCCCCCATGTAGTAATTTCCCACACACTGCCCCATATAGTAATTTCCCCCACACTGCCCCATATAGTAATTTCCCCCACACTGCCCCCATGAAGTAATTTCCCCCACACTGCATCCATGAAGTAATTTCCCCCACACTGCATCCATGAAGTAATTTCCCCCACACTGCCCCCATGAAGTAATTTCCCCCACACTGCCCCATGAAGTAATTTCCCCCACACTGCCCCCTTGAAGTAATTTCCCCCACACTGCCCCCTTGAAGTAATTTCCCCCACACTGCCCCCATGAAGTAATTTCCCCCATACTGCCCCATGTAGTAATTTCCCCCACACTGCCCCCATGTAGTAATTTCCCCCACACTGCCCCATATAGTAATTTCCCCCACACTGCCCCATATAGTAATTTCCCCCACACTGCCCCATGTAGTAATTTCCCCCACACTGCCCCATGTAGTAATTTCCCCCACACTGCCCCATGTAGTAATTTCCCCCACACTGCCCCATGTAGTAATTTCCCCCACACTGCCCCATGTAGTAATTTCCCCCACACTGCCCCATGTAGTAATTTCCCCCACACTGCCCCTATGTAGTAATTTCCCCCACACTGCCCCTATGTAGTAATTTCCCCCACACTGCCCCATACAGTAATTTCCCCCACACTGCTTCCATACAGTAATTTCCCCCACACTGCCCCATGTAGTAATTTCCCCCACAATGAATCCCATCTAGTAATTCCCCCCACAAAGTAATTCGCCCCCACACTGCCCTTCATTAAGTAATTTGCCCCCACACTGCCCTTCATTAAGTAATTTTCCCCCACACTGCCCTTCATTAGGTAATTTGCCCCCACACTGCCCCATCAAGTAACAACCCCCCCACACTGCCCCCATCAAGTAACAACCCCCCACACTGCCCCCATCAAGTAACAACCCCCCCACACTGCCCCATTAGATAATTTGCCCCGACACTGCCATCCATTAAGTAATTTGCCCCCCACAGTATTCATTTCGCCACACTGCCCCCACAGTATTTATTTCGCCACACTGCCCCCACAGTATTCATTTCTCCACACTGCCCCCACAGTATTCATTTCTCCACACTGCCCTCACAGTATTAATTCCCCCCATGGTAGTAATTTGTCCCCCACAGTATTAATTTGCCCCACACTAGTAATTTGCCCCACACTAGTAATTTGCCCCACACTTTCCCTTCAGTAATGTCCCCCAAAGTTGGCACACAAAAAATAAAAAAAGTAAAAGCTAATACTTACCTGTGTCCCAGTCGGTGCTCACTTGTAGATGGTGCAGGCGCGCTGCGCACACACGCCGGGATTTTACTACCGAATAGGCTTCAGGCCTACTAGGCCTGTAGCCTATGGCGGTGATCGTCGGACGGCGGCAGGGCAGGGAACTATGCACTCCCGTGCCCCGCCGTAGTTTGTGGGCATTTGGGTCGGCGTTGGGCCCCTCAGTGATGGCGGGCCCGGGCTACAGACCCAAACGCCCCAATTATAATCCGCCACTGATAATAGCATTCTTCAAACTAACTGTGTATGATCTATATACAAACTAATACCTCATCTAATATGCAATCAAAGGTTCTTAGCAGATAGTTTTTGATCTTAAAATATATGTGGGCCCACCCACCAGCAGCAAGGTGACCTTGATACGGATAGGCACCTAACTCTAAACCTATTCCGTTTAGGTACATTTACTTTCAAGGAGAGCTGAACCCATAAAAGCACTGGCTGCTACCGTTATTACCTCTCAGAGTGAGCAGGCGATGACCTGTTGTGTCACTCTGTGCCAGCAAACCTTCCATGAGCAGGAGGCGCATGGTCTGCTATACATGTCACCTACTTAAAAAAGGCTGTGAAGGGGTTGGGTTAATGATATCACTCAGCATGGAGGCCACCACACCTTCTGATGTACTCTGCACAACCATCATAGAACGATCACAGAATAAATCGGTGCATCCTGCATGGTAGAACAAAAACACAGATGCACAGTCACAATTAAAGGGGTAATAGAGGTAATAATGGTAGCAGTCATTATTTTTATGGGTTCAGTTCTCCTTGAAAGTAGCCAACTAATGGAATAGAAATAGGTTTAGAGTTAGATACCCATCTGTATCGAGGTCACCTTGCTGCTGGTTGATGGGTCCAGATACTTTTTGATCAGAAAATATATCTGCTAAGAACCTCTGAGTGCATATGAGATGAGGTATTAGTTTGTATATACATCATACACAGTTAGTTTGAAGAATGCTGTTCTGTGAATGTAGACTAAATGAGGTCACTGCTCAATAATGGACCAAATGAACAGCTGCATGAATAATTGTAAGTAGTGAATGATTATTCATGTGGCATTTCATTTACATTATTGTCAGCAGCTTATGCTCTGTGTACATGGACTGACCATTTTTTTGCACACAAATCTGATCACCTGACAAAAGAGCTCATTTGTCAGCTAATCCGGGTATGTTTACCCGCGTCGGTGATCAGATGAAGGAACATTTCTATTAATGTTTATTCCCAGTCATCCAACTGTGTAAAAGGCCCTTTTACGGAGCCGATTTTCCTTACCTATTGTTATCATACAATCTCTTAGATTCAGGCTTAGGTCACATTTTTTACAGTCTAATACATGAACATGACTGCAATGGTACAACTGTGTATGACAAACACACAGGACTTTAGATCGCCACGGACTCAAGGCAATCTGTATGTTTTGCCAGTTGTATAAGTTGACTTCTGATATAACACAGAATGCACTGTGAACATTATGTATCTTTACTACTAATACTGTGTGGTTTATACTTCTTATACGTACAGTTTTATTGTACTGCGTGTACTAATTTGGAACATTCATATAAGAAAGCATTTGGAATTGTTAGCTTATTTGCAGAGCTGAGAATTGTGAGAAGCTGAGAAAGAGCAAAGAAGGAACTCCTGCCTTCCTGTGTCATACGACTGTTTGTGTAACCTGGATATAACATCGTTTTGGTTTTTCACCTTTAACTATATCTAATGCAGGGCTACATGAGACAGGCTTCCAATTGCCATGAGTCAGGGACAGAAACATTTGATACTGGCCATGAAGGTACCCATTAGGGATGGTACATCCGAAGTCGATTCGCTAAAAACTTTGTTCTAAAACTGTACGGAGATCCCGCTCGGTACAGTATTAGAATGTATTGGCTACGATGAGCCGAAGTTATTACTTCGCAAAGTCACTTGAGACTTCGTGTAATAACTTCGGGAATTAATTATTACTGTAAAAAACCTTCATACCGAAGCCGGGTTCAGTTCCAAGGTACCAAATTCGATACCAAGGTTTTTTACAGTAATAATTAATTCCCGAAGTTATTACACGAAGTCTCAAGTGACTTTGCGAAGTAATAACTTCAGCTCATCGTAGCCAATACATTCTAATACTGTACCGAGCGGGATCTCAGTACAGTTTTAGAACTACGTTTTTAGCGAATTGACTTCGGATGTACCATCCCTAATGGGTACCTTCATGGCCAGTATCAAATGTTTCTGTCCCTGACTCATGGCAATTGGAAGCCTGTCTCATGTATCCCTGCATTCGCTCATCCCTAAGGCCTCATGCACACGACCGTTGTTTTATTCCGTGTCCGTTGTGCCGTTTTTCGTGATTTTCTGCGGACCCATTGACTTTCAATGGGTCCATTGAAAACTCGTCTAATGCACCGTTTGTCATCCGCGTCCGTGATCCGTGGTTCCAGTCCGTCAAAAAAATATAACCTGTCCTATTATTTTCGCGGAAAACGGTTCGCGGACCCATTCACGTCAATGGGACTGCTAAAAAACACGGAGGCACACAAGATTGTCATCCGCGTCAGTTTTTTTCCTATCATTTGCATGGCAAACCTGTCTTAGATTTTTTTTTACTTTCCTTCATGTCTGGTGATCCTCCAAAAATAAAGGAAGACACACGGAAACAAAAACGGAAACGGATCACGGAACCCCATTTTGCGGAACGGAACACAACAACGGTCGTGTGCATGAGGCCTAATACCCATATATATTTGTCTAAAGTTGATTAAAAAGGACAATTTCAACCAAAATGACGATTTGTTGGGTGAAATTTATCAATGAACGAACCCTTTAGACAATGACAGACTATAATCATCTGAACAGAAGTCGGCAGTGTTTGAAATTTACGTCCATTCGTTAGATGAAAAATCTTACATTCAAAGAAAGTTTGTTCACTGATCATTCAACGAACTGCTGTTCAACCATCAATCAACTTCTATTTAATGTGTATGACCGGCTTTAGATGTGTGTGTGGGTCAAACCCACAATTTTGACGGGATCGGCTGATCGTCTAGTATGTATGTGCAACAACCTGCAGGGGAAGGGCTAGGAGAAGAGGAGCTGTAGTTGTGACACTGATAGGAGTGATGGTGGCTCACAGGGGCTGCTCTCACTCCAACGCTCTCTGGGGGCCATGCAGTGATTAGAGGGTGCACGCTTTCTTTTCCCAGGGCATACCCTGCAGTTGATGGTGGATGGTTGGCAGGGGCCAATAACCAGGCCCGTTTGGTTGCAATAAATAAAGTCTCTTTTTATTGAATAGGAAATGGTAGTAGTTCATATGGCAGCATAAGGCTTCTGGGCCTGCTTGGTAGGAGCTCACACACCGGCTCGGACTAGCCCCACAGGGGTACAGGGGAATCCCCTGGTGGGCACCTGAGTAAGGAGGGCCCCTAGTCTCCCACCCCCTGCACAAGTGACATAACACAGTAGACTTGCTGCACTACATACATATATTTAGTGTACAGCACCTCAACCAGCCTATGTTCATATAAAAAACTTGTTAGATTATTTATTATATTTGAATGTATCCATACGGTGGGCCCCCAAAATAAATTTTACTGGTGGGCCCTAGGTACCCCAGTCCGACACTGCTCACACATGCAGGTCTTGCCTCTAGGTTTGTTCACCTAAGACTCACTCTAACCAGGGGTGGGCCCAGCAATCAGCCTGGAAACTGGGCTAATACTGCCAGTGCTAACTGTTCATTGTCCATATACAACCATTTGGGATACATAGTGCTTCCAGAAATACGTTTTTTTTAATCATTAAAATCACAACATTATTTAAATCTTGAAAAACAATGGACTTTTAGCAGTGATTCACTGGGTCACGGCACATGGTGACCTCCTCTTTCTCCCCCAATTGCAGATGTCAGAGAAGAGCTGGGCATGTTGAATGTAAACATGTTCAATACTTTTGTTCTCAAGGAGATAAGGCTCCACCAGAAATGTGTCCATTAGGCCTCATGCACACGACCGTTGTTTGTTTGCGCATCCGTTCCGCCGATTTGAGCTTATCTGATGCGGACCCATTCATTTCTGGAGCCGTTGAAAATGCGGATAGTCCACCGTTTGTTATCCGCGTCCGTGGTTCCAGTCCGTCCAAAAAATATAACCTGTCCTATTCTTGTCTGCAAAAAATGGTTAGCGGGCCCATTCAAGTCAATGGGACCGCCAAAAATGCGGATGCAAAACCGTCTGTCATCCGCGTCTGTGTCCGTTTTTGTAGAATCAGTTGCCTGGTGACCAGCATATATACCAGTATCCGGGGTGGAGATGTTAAAATTACACTTTTTTTACCTTCCTTTTTTTTTGGTGGTCCGCGGAAATAAAAAAGGCAACGAACAACGGATCCCCAATTTGCGGAACGGAAAACAACAACGGTCGTGTGAATAAGCCTTTAGGCTTATTTCCCTGTCCCCTGTTCAGAACTAATGCATGCTAGGCTGAACATTTGTATGGGGTAGTCAGGAGAGATAGTTGTCAGCTGAAGGAGCATTAGCGTGTCTTGCATCAATTTCATCTAAATGAAAACCTAACAACAAGTAAAAATGTCTCAAGCAGGGGCGTTGCTAGGGTCTCAAAAGATTCGGGCCCCGAGCCCCAATAAATACGGTCCCTCCCTCCGCACACCGCATTTTGCTGTATTTGCTATACAGCAGCACATACCTCTCACATCCAGGGCCTCCCAGGAGACGTCTCCTCCGATGTAGATCTTCTCTGTCATCATCTTCTCCATTCAGTCTGGACAACTTCTGTCAGCCGCTGTCACGACCATGGTCATGGTCGTGACTCCTTGAGCCGCATGCAGTGGCCCGCGGTCTGGTCTTGTTGTCAATCAGTTAGTATTATGCTTCACGTGTGGTTGCCGCTGGCAACATGATGTTATTTGGCAGTATATCAGCCTGAGCTGGTTGCTAGGCAGCTTGCTGTCAAGTGCATGCGGTTGCACCTGGCGACCTCTCTTTGTAGGTGTGCACTTTGTATGTTTGGTGTGCACGGGATTTAAGTTATGTGTGCATTTCCCCTTTTAGTGACACTTACCTTCTCTGGTGTTGGAAGGGTTAATTCCTTTCCTAGTATGCCTGTGTGGGTGTGGCTACTTGTGCTATTTAGCCTCTGCTGGAAGCCAGAAGTCTGGGGGGTACTCCAGGCATGTTATGCTGGAGTCATCCTCCTGGTATCCTGATGCCATCTATCCAGTGAGGGCCACCCTTGTGGTCATAAAACTAATGTATTGATGTTATGCTTATGTTTTGTGTGGAGTCTCACCTTATTGCAGTTATAGATCTGGTTTCCTGTGTGAGTTTATGTTGTGTGCTGTGTCCTTTTGTGTTTGGTGTGGATAACAGCTATTGAGCACGGATTCCAGTCAGTGTGTCTGTGGCAGGTAGGTGTGGAAGTGGCCATATCCATATGCTGTTGATGTTCCCCTTTTCTTGCTGTTTGGCCAGTGAGACTCCTGTTCCTCCGTGTCTAGGAGGAACAGGTCGTCTTACTCTGCTCCTAGTTCAGGGATCTCTTGAGGGCTAGTAGGGACTCGAGGTTCCTGAGTATGAGCCCTCCTACCATCTGGGTTGGCTCATACAGTTAGGAGTCAGGGTCAGAGTTAGGGACGCTTTAGGAGGTGACCTGCTCCCTAATTCTGTTGTCCATGCCTAGCAGCTTCCTTATCCTTAACATCACACGGATGAGGGTTTCCCCCACTCTCATCCGTGACAGCCGCGCCTTGTCTCTGCAGAGGGTGACACATGGACATCTTAGCTTCCTCACATTTCAATCATCATCCCCCAACCTGGAGTCCCACATGTGATATCCTGCTGCTCGCTGTGCTCCCCAGTACTCCCGAATACTATCCTGAGGAAATAATAGTGCCCCTATAGTAATAATGCTCCTCAAAGTCCCACCAATAGTAACTCCCATCTAGAATGTCCTCATTAGTAATACTGCCCCCTACAGTGCCCCCAACAGTGATAATATTCCCCAAGAGTGCCTCAATTAGTAGAAGAGCCCTCCAGTATTAATAATGCCCTCACAGAGCCCCCAGTAGTAATAAGGCCCCCTATTGTTTTCCCAGTGTTAATAAAGCTCTCTACAGACTCCTCAGCCGCCTTCAACATGGAGTCCCATGTAAATAACATTGCCCCCTCAACATTCAGTCCCATGTAAATAACATCACCCCCACCCACAGCCACCTTGAACATACAGTCCCATGTAAATAACATCACCCCTCCCTCAGCCCCCCAACATTCAGTCCCATGTAAATAGCATCACTCCCTCCCACAGCCACCTTCAACATTCAGCCCCATGTAAATAACATCACCCCTCCCACAGCCACCTTTAACATACAGTCCCATGTAAATATCACCCCCTCCCTCATTCAGTCCCATGTAGATAGCATCACTCCCTCCCACAGCCAACATCAACATAGAGTCCCATGTGAATAACATTATTCCCTCCCCAGCCACCTCCACCATTCACTCCCATGTAAATAACATCACTCCCTCCCACCGCCGCCATCAACATACAGTCCCATGTAAATAACATCACTTCCTTCCACAGCCGCCTTCAACATACAGTCCCATGTAAAAAATGTCACCCCCCCTCCCTAGCCACCTCCAACATTCAGTCCCATGTAAGTCGACCCTCCCCCTGCACACCGCATTTTGCTGTATTTGCTATACAGCAGCACATACCTCTCACATCCAGGGCCTCCCAGGAGACGTCTCCTCCGATGTAGATCTTCTCTGTCATCATCTTCTCCATTCAGTCCGGACAACTTCTGTAAGCCGCACCTCGTCTCTGCAGAGGGTGACACACGGACATCTTAGCTTCCTCACATTTCAATCATCACCCCCAACCTCGAGTCCCACATGTGATATCCTGTTGCTCGCATTGCTCCCCAATACTCCCAAATACTATACTGAAGAAATAATAGTGCCCCCCATAGTAATAATGCTCCACCAATAGTAACTCCCATCTAGAATGTCCTCATTAGTAATACTGCCCCCTACAGTGATAATACTCCCCAAGAGTTCCCCCATTAGTAGAAGAGCCCTCCAGTATTAATAATGCCCTCACAGAGCCCCCAGTAGTAATATGGCCCCCTATTGTTCTCCCAATGTTAATAAAGCTCTCTACAGACTCCTCAGTAGTAATAAGGCCCCCATAGTGCCCTTAGTCCCTCCTGAGCCCCCAGCAGTAATAAGAACGCCTAATGTCCGCTGGATTTAAAATGCCCCTACAGTGCCCCCAGTATTTATAATGCCCCCCTGTAGTTATATTTCGCCCTCCACCATACAGTCCCATGTAAATATCACCACACCATCTCTCCTGCCCCCTCCAAAATACACTTACATGTAAACAACATCACTCCCCTCTCTTCAGCCGCCTTCAACATACAGTCCCATGTAAATAATATCATCCCCTCCAACATGCAATCCCATGTAAACATCAACCCTCAACATTCAGTCCCATGTAAATAACATCACTCCCCCCCAGCCGCCTTCAACATGGATTCCCATGAAAATAACATTGCCCCCTCAACATTCAGTCCCATGTGAATAACATCACCCCTCCCTCAGCCCCCTCCAACATTCAGTCCCATGTAAATAACATCACCCCCTCCCACATCTGCCTTCAACACACAGTCCCATGCAAATAACATCATTCCCTCCACAGCCACCTCCACCATTCCCTCCCATGTAAATAACATCACTCCCTTCCACAGCAGCCATCAACATACAGTCCCATATAAATAACATCAATCCCTCCCACAGCACCATAAACATACAGCCCCATGTGAATAACATCACCCCCTCCCACAGCCGCCATCAACACACAGTTCCATGTAAATAACATCACCCTGCCCCAGCCGCAATCAACATACAGTCCCATGTAAATAACATCACTCCCTCCCACAGCCCCCTCAACATTCAGTCCCATGTAAATAACATCACCTCCTCCCATAGCCACCATCAACATACAGCACCATGTAAACAACATCACCCCTTCCCACAGCCACCATCAGCATACAGTCCCATGTAAATAACATCACCCTGCCCCAGCCACCTCCAACATGCATCCTCATGTAAATAACATTGCCCCCTCAACATTCAGTCCCATGCAAATAACATCCCTCCCTTCAGCCCTAACATACAGTCCTAGTTAAATAACCACAACTCCCATAATTCCTCTGCCTCATCCTTCACTTACCTCTCCTCATGTAGCAGACCTCACCCCAGCTTCTTCACCACCACTTCTCTTCACTGTAGTCTTCTCCTGCACTGGTCACATAATGATGACATCATCACAGGTCCTCAACCACTGCCTGTTTTACTGGTCACATGACTGCTATGTCATCAAAGGTCCTTTAGCTCTTCCAGTGCATTAGATTCAATTGTATTGCCGTTCTGAGGACAGCAATACAGTTGTATCCAGCTGGCAGGCAGTACATTCGGGGCCTGGGAAAAAACATCAGGGGCCCAGGCCCCGAATGTTTTAACCTAGCAACACCCCTGGTCTCAAGTCAAAAGTCCTTGTCATTATGAGTCATACATTAAAGGGTTTTTCATGATACTGGCTACCTCTCCTCTGCATAGGTCATTAATATCCGATCAGTGAGGGTCAAACATCCTGCACCCCCATTGATCAGCTGTTCCCTGTGAATGGAACAGGAAGCAGAGCTCCGTTCAGCTTCAGTGGCCATGCTGGTTACTTTAGGTCAGCTACCACTGAAGTGAATGGCAGTTCAGCCGTAATAACTCAGCATGGCCGCTACACTTTGAACAGAGCTGTGCTTCCTGTTCCATTCACATTGCAAGTTCCTGCATCGGAGGCTGCAGGGAACAGTTGATCGGTGGCAGTATGGAGTGTCAGAACCAACCTTATCAGATATTAATGACCTATCCTGAGAATAGGTCATCAATATTAGGAGCAAGGAACCCATTTATTAGCAAAAGATAGCTTCAGGGTACATAACAGAAAATTCCCATATGTATTCCACTCCCACCCTGACAGAAAGAAAGCAGGAGTATTGATAGCAATATAATATACAGTTTCTTTTAAGCACATTTCTACTACTGCAGACACCCATGGTCAGTATATAATAATCACCTGTTAGACTGACATTCAAGTGTATATATCGGGTTTATGCCCTCAGATCACAGGTGCAGTTTCTTTACTGCCTCCTTGTAGCACCAGAACCTGTAAAACAGGACTACAATAAAATACAATACATAGATAGATCCTCTGCAGATGTACGCACCAAAGATTTTTCATTTAGGGACCTTCTCCACAAAGATGAACATTTTGACCCCTGGTGCATTTCACATGCATAAGAAAAACTTTTTTTCCACTACTTCATAATTCCTACTCTTAGATATAGATATGATTTTTGAGGATTCATGTCACGGTAGGTGAGAGAAGGGAAGCAAACCATATACAACAAAAACACCACAACACCAGGCTAGGCCCCAAAACTAGGGAACAGGGAAAGGTCACCACCTAACAATCCCTGAGCCTTTTCCTTTCTGCTGTCAACATGAGCAAATCCTGAAGGTGGAAGTGCTCATGAGCTAGAACTTAAGCCTAGCTGAAACAGAAACAAACCCTCAGCTAGGGAGCAGGAGATAAGACAACCAGTTCATTGCAATAGTTGAATGAACCAGCGTCTTCCTGAGACCTAGTCAGAACACACAACAAAAGGCAAGGAGTAGGACTTAGCTTAAGATGGACGGGGAGCAAGAGATCCACCAAACAGCAGCTGAGAACTCCAGAAGCAAATATAAACCGCAAGGGCGGGTATAAATAGCACCACTAAAGAGCTAATGAGCAGAACCTGTGGGAAGGTTGGATCCGGCCCAAAACCACAACAAAGAGAAACAGAACAAACTGTCAGACTCACGTTCAGTCTGTCAGATCTTCTCAGGCCTCTCACGGGGCAGGGCGTGACAGTACCCTCCCCCCCCCCACGGGTGACATCCGGGCACCCAGGACCAACCTTATCCAAGTGTGCCCTGTGAAAGGCCTTCACAAGGCGACGAGCATTGACATCGGTAGCCGGAACCCACATTCTTTCCTCAGGGCCGTATCCCCACCAATGCAGAAGGTACTGAAGGGAGCCAGTTGAGTATTCTGGAGATCTGAAACTCCAAATTACCATCTACCAAGACAGGAGGAGGTGGCAAAGGAGATGGTTCAGCAGGTTCAACAAACTTCTTCAACAAAGACCTGTGAAACACATTATGGATCCTCCAGGCCTGCTGAAGTTCCAGACGAATACAAAACGCCTTCCAAAACCTGGAAACAAATTAAGTCCCCCTATCAGACACCCCATCAGAGGGGATGCCGTGTAATTTCACAATGTTATCAACAAACACCTGAGCGAGAGTTTTAGCATTGGGTAGACCTGACAATGGTACATAGTGAGCCATCTTACTGAACCGCTCCACCACCACCAAAATCAGTTTTCCCAGAGGAACTCGGTAAATCAGTGATGAAGTCCATGGACGAATGCGCCCAAGGACGAGACGGAATAGACGGAAGGAAGAAGAGATCCCGAAGGCCGAGTGTGAGCCACTTTAGCACGTGCACAGGTCTCACAAACTGCTACATAGCCCTCAACACATTTACGCAAATCTGGCCACCAGAATCTTTGGGAAATAAGATCCACCGTGGATCTACTCCCAGGGTGTCCCGCAAGGACCGTATCATGATGTTCCTTAAACACCTTGGGTTGAAGTTCAGAAGAAACAAACAACTTCCCTGAAGGACAGAAAAAAAAGCACACAGGTGCCATTTGCTAGGAGAGGGACCCTGCGACAAAACTGTTCCGACTCCCACTTCTGACGGTCAACCTCCACAATGAAGGGTTGAGACACCTCGGGTTGCATCAGAATGGGAGCGGAAGCAAAATATTCCTTTATTGCAGAAAAAGCCTGTAATGCTTCTTCCGACCAGACGGAGAAGTCCATACCCTTCCTAGTCATATCAGTAAAAGGCTTCACAATAGTGGAATAATTAAGGATACATTTTCTGTAGAAATTAGTAAAACCCAAAAACCGCATCAGAGCTTTCTGATTCTCCGGTCGATCCCATTCCAGTACCGCACAGACCTTTTCAGGATCCATGCAAAAACCTGAGGCAGAAAGTAAGTAACCCAGAAAACTGCAGTTCCTGGACAGCAGACACACATTTCTCCAACTTAGCATACAATTTATTATCCCGAAGGATCAATAATGCTTGTCTTAAATGATCCTGATGAGTCTCCATATCGGGTGAGTAAATTAGTATGTCATCGAGGTAAATAACAACAAACCTCCCCACCAAATGATGAAAAATGTCATTGATAAAGTGCTGGAAGACTGCCGGGGCATTAGTCAAACAAAAGGGCATGACCAGGTTCTCGAAGTAGCCCTCGGGGGTATTGAAGGCCCTCTTCCATTCATCGCCTTCCCTGATTCTTATCAGATTATAAGCCCCTCTTAAATCCAACTTAGAAAATACCTTGGCTCCGACAGTCTGATCAAATAAATCCGGGATCAAGGGAAGAGGATAAGAATCCCGGACAGTAAGGAGATTCAGTTCCTGGAAACCTAGACATGGTCTAAGGGTCCCGTCTTTTTTTTTTTTTTAAAAGAAGCCAGCTGCCATAGGTGACTTAGATGGTCTAATACAGGCATCCTCAAACTGCGGCCCTCCAGCTGTTGTAAAACTACAACTCCCACAATGCCCTGCTGTAGGCTGATACCTGTAGACTGTTTGGGCATGCTGGGAGTTGTAGTTTTGCAACAGCTGGAGGGCCGCAGTTTGAGGATGCCTGTCCTTTTGTCAGACTCTCTGCAATATACTCCCGCATAGCTACTCTTTCGGGTCGGGTTGGTTATATAGCCGAGATTTTGGCAATTTAGCTTCGGGAATAAGATTGATCGGACAATCATACTCTCGGTGAGGGGGCAACTCCTGATCTCCACCCTCAGAGAATACGTCAGCAAAATCAGAAAGAAACGAAGGTAACGCCTTAGTGGATACAACAGAAATAGATGTGCCGAGACAGTTGACCATACAAAAATCACTCCAATTACTGATTTGTCTAGTTTGCCAATCAATGGTAGGATTATGTTTAATCAACCATGGTAAACCTAGTACGAGAGGAGCAGGCAAACCCTCCAGTACAAAACAAGAAATGGACTCAACATGAGAATCACCCACCCTCAAATGAATATCCTGCACAATATGAGTTAGATACTTTTGCGAGAGAGGAGCGGAATCAATAGCAAATACTGATATCCCTTTGCTTAATGCGCTTGTTATAAAACCATGACTCTGGACAAATTGATAATCAACAAGGTTAACCTCTGCACCACTGTCAACAAATACTTCTAACTCAATATTCTCAGAGTCTAATGCCACCATGGCAGGCAGGAGAAATCGGGTACTGCAGGTAGAATACATATATACCTTCTCTGACTCCCCATTCACGCTACCAAGGGTAATGGAACTCGTTTTATTCAAAAGAACCCCCTTTTTTTTCTTTTCCACTTTGAGGCTGCCTAAAAGGACACACATTAATGAAATGTTCTTCTTTACCACAGAAGAAACAGAACAGGGCAATAAGAGACCTGACCTAACTGCATCCCCAGGCACTGGTTCAAGTGTCACTGTGCCGCGGGGGACAGGAGGGACAGTTTCCCCACATGATAGTGCATCCTGGTTGAGGGGAACCCTGCACCTCTCATTTAGGGGTCTATCAATCCGCACGGCCAGGGACATGGCCGCCTCCAAAGAATCTGGGTTTTTCGTGAAATGCAAGGGCGTCTTTTAATCTCTCAGACAGCCCCTGACAGAACTGACTACGGAGTGCTGGGTCATTCCACTCTGAGTCAGTCGCCCATCTTCTAAATTCGGCACAATATGACTCGGCAGAACATTCTCCCTGACTCAAGCTACATAGCTTAGATTCAGCCAGAGAGACCCGGTCTGGATCATCATAAATCAGGCCCAGGGCTCTAAAAAATTCATCCACCGATCGGAGGGACTGAGAAAAGATCGGCAGAGAAAAGGCCCAAGACTGAGCATCAACTTTTGGCCTCATGCACACGACCGTTGTGTGCATCCAAGTCCATTCCGTCATTTTTCACAGTTAAGCGGAGGTCCCATTCATTTCTATGGAGCTGTGAAAAAAACCTGATAGTCCTCAGTTTTTTCTCTGCGTCCGTGATCTGTGATTCCAGTCCGTCAAAAAAATATAACCTGTCCTATTCTTGTCAGTGGAAAATGGAGGACGGACCCATTCAAGTCAATGGGTCATTAAAAAAAAAACGGATGCACAACTGGTATGTCATCCGTGTCCGCGTCCGTTTTTTTCTACAAGACCTTGGTGCAATAAAATTACACTTTTCATTAACCTTCCTTTTTTTCCCCTGTCAGACAAAAAAAAAGGAAGGCACAACTGAAGCAAAATCAGACACGGACCACTGAAGCCAAATCACTGACAGTGAAAAAACACTGTCGTGTGCATGAGGCCTTTAGCAGAGAAATGATAATCCCTACTCTTTGATTTTCGTCTCCAGATGAGATCGGACGTAGATGAAAATACAATCTACAACAGTGGTTCTCAACCTTTCTAAAGCCGTGACCCCTTAATACAGTTCCTCATGTTGTGGTGACCCCCAACCATTACATTTTTTTCCTTGCTACGTCATAACTAATTTTGCTACTGTTATGAATTGTAATGTAAATATCTGATATGCAGGATGTATTTTTATTGCTACAAATTTAACATAATTAAAGCAGAGTAATTAATCACAAAGACATCCACAGATCCCCCCTAAACAGTGCCATCCACAGATCCCCCTAAACAGTGCCATCCACAGATCCCCCCTAAACAGTGCCATCCACAGATCCCCCCTCCCCTAAACAGTGCCATGATGGCACTGTTTAGGGGAGGGGGGATCTGTGGATGGCACTGTTTAGGGGGGGGATCTGTGGATGGCACTGTTTAGGGGGGGATCTGTGGATGGCACTGTTTAGGGGGGATCTGTGGATGGCACTGTTTAGGGGGGAGATCTGTGGATGGCACTGTTTATGGGAGGGGGATCTGTGGATGGCACTGTAGGCGGATCTGTGGATGGCACTGCCATCCACAGATCCCCCTACAGTCCCAACCACAGATCTCCCTCCCCGACGCTCACAGCAGTATATTTATAAACTAATCAGTAAATACTTTTACTTTAATCATTGCTCATTGCTGAGCTCTTTACTTGGATTATAATTTATTTGGATATGGGATATCTTACTTTGTCTTAGCTCCGGTAATAGCAGGCAGTGCGGGGGGCGGCGCTCACTCACTGACATCACGTGCCTGCGCCTCCTAGTGGGAGGAGCAGGCGCGTGTCGTCAGTGAGTGAGCGCCGCCCCCCGCACTGCCTGCTATTACCGGAGCTAAGACAAAGTAAGATATCCCATATCCAAATAAATTATAATCCAAGTAAAGAGCTCAGCAATGAGCAATGATTAAAGTTAAAGTAGTTACTGATTAGTTTATAAATATACTGCTGTGAGCGGCGTGGCC
The DNA here is from genome assembly GCF_905171765.1 of Bufo bufo. Lineage (NCBI taxonomy): Eukaryota > Metazoa > Chordata > Amphibia > Anura > Bufonidae > Bufo > Bufo bufo. Next base: position 211,400,709 of record NC_053396.1, on the reverse strand, counting down.
CTGTATATTCTAACCCCCAGGCAAGCGTCCCTGTCACCATGGGAACGTCTGGGGGTTAGAATATACCATCAGATTTGAGTTTTTACGATCTCACTGAGCTCGTAAAACTCAGATCCGATGGTATATTCTAACCCCCAGGCAAGCGTCCCCGTCACCATGGGAACGCCTGGGGGTTAGAATATACCATCGGATCTTCTGAGTTACTCAGCCGCAAAACAAGCACCGGCTTACTTGGCCCAGGGCCAGCTCGGGGCCCCAACCAGCTCGGGGCCCCAAGCAATTGCTTGTTTTGCCTGTCTGTTAGCGACGGGCCTGGACCCACAATAGGAAGCCTCAGGCGACCCCCAGGAAAGGTCCGATCGACCCCCAAAGGGGTCGCGACCCCTAGGTTGAGAACCGCTGATCTACAAGATTCCCTGAACCGAACAAAGTTATCACTTCCCCCAGAAAACCAATCTGGAAGAGCGACCTTAGGTTCAAGGCTGGCCTGGTTTCCACCAACGGAGCCAGATGCCAGAAATCTCTGACACAGTACAACAGAATTACGGAGGTCAGCTACCTCCCAAGATAATTCCTGCATGCGATCCACCAGTGCATCAACAGCTTCCATTTCGCAAAGAGCAAAAGGGAAGAAAACAAAATGACAGTATAGGCGGTTTATAATGTCACGGTAGGTGAGGGAAGGGAAGCAAACCAAATACAACAAAAACAACACAACACCAGGCTAGGCCCCAAAGCTAAGGAACAGGGAAAGGTCACCACCTAACAATACCTGAGCCATTCCCTGACTGCTGTGAACATGAGCAAATCCTGAAGGTGGAAGTGCTCATGCGCTGGAACCTAAGCCTAGCTAAAACTGAAACAAACCCTTAGCTAGGGAGCAGGAGATAAGACAACCGGTTCCTTGCAATAGTTGAAGGAACCAGCGTCTTCCTGAGACCTAGTCAGAACACACAACAAAAGGGAAGGAGTAGGCCTTAGCTTAAGACGGACAGGGAGCAGGAGATCCACCAAACACCAGCTGAGAACTCCAGAAGCAAATATAAACCGCAAGGGCTATAGTGAGAGGCGGGTATAAATAGCACCACTAAATAGCTAATGAGCAGAACCTGTGGGGAGGTGGGATCCTGCCCAAAACTACAACAAAGAGAAACAGAACATACTGTCAGACTCAAGTGTAGCAAGTCTGTCAGATCTTCTCAGGCCTCTCACGGGGCAGGACGTGACAATTAAAATTTATTGCAGAATATAATTTCTGTGGACATAGGTATTATAACTTGGCCCAGTCATGCTCCTACCTCCATAGTTATTACATTACAATATGCTACTTCACATTTTGCACCATGGAATCCTGAATTACTCTATCCTGAATAAAGTAGAATACTTACACCTGTTTCATACAGTATTTTGAAATCAATAATACCCTGGAAGTCATATTATCAACACTATGGTGCACCCAAAAGGTAGTCATGAGGGGCATTTTTCTTAAAGGGTTTCTGTCATAAGAAGTAACGTTATGTAGCTGACTAAAATTAGCGACGCCCATGGCTTGAGAAAGGCTTGTAATAAGCCGAAACATTGCCTGTAATAAGCCAATGGCTACATCCTTCTTATTTCTCATGAATACTATAAAACATTCTCCCTTATTCTCTCCACGCATTTGAAAGATTGTTTCCAACAGTTTTTTCTTGAACATCCAATTCCCAAAGAAATGCTCTCAGTTATGATAGTCACACTACCCAAAGCAGGCAAATCTCCTGACATCCCAGCTAACTTTTGTCCTATATCCCTACTAAACTAAAATTTAAAGTTTTTTTACAAACTACTATCTAATAGATTAGTGGACATTTTGCCTGATCTAATAAACAATTACCAAGTGGGGTTTGTGACAAACAGACAAACATCTGATGGCACTAGAAGATTTATAGGACATAGTAGTACAACGAGGAACGTCTTCTATGGTCCTACTTTTGGAGGCAGAGAAGACATTCAAGAAAGTCCATTGTTTTTTTTGGAGGCTACTTTAATTAAATTTGGGTTTCAAGGAAGTTTTTTTGAAGGCACTCTTAGGCCTCTTTCACACGGGCAAGTATTCTGCGCGGATGCGATGCGTGAGTTGAACGCATTGCACCCGCACTGAATCTTGACCCATTCATTTCTATGGGGCTGTGCACACGAGCAGTGATTTTCACGCATCACTTGTGCGTTGTGTGAAAATCGCAGCATGCTCCTCTTTGTGCGTTTTTCACGTAACGCAGGCCCCATAGAAGTGAATGGGGTTGCGTGAAAATTGCAAGCATCCGCAAGCAAGTGCTGATGCGGTGCGATTTTCACCCACGGTTGCTAGGTGACGATCGGGATGGAGACCCGATCATTATTATTTTCCCTTATAACATGGTTATAAGGGAAAATAATAGCACTCTGAGTACAATAGGGCTGGAGGGGTTAAAAAAAATTAATAATAATTTAACTCTTCTTTGCTGATTGCAGGAAAAGGACCTGTGGTGATGTCACTCCGATCATCACATGGTCCATCACATGATCCATCACCATTGTAAAAGTTCATGTGATGGACCATGTGATGACCGGAGTGACGTCACCACAGGTCCTTTTCCTGCACACAGCAAAAAAAGAAGACAGAAGAGACGCGAGCAAGTGGATTAAGGTGAGTTTAATTATTTTTAATTTTTTTTAACCCCTCCAGCGCTATTTTACTATGCATTCTGTATTCAGAATGCTATTATTTTCCCTTATAACCATGTTATAAGGGTAAATAATACAATCTACAGAACTCCGATCCCAAGCCTGAACTTCTGTGAAGAAGTTCGGGTTTGGGTACCAAACATGCGCGATTTTTCTCACGCGAGTGCAAAATGCATTACAATGTATTGCACTCGTGCGGAAAAATGTTCCCGCAACGCACCCGCACCTTTTCCCGCAACGCCCGTGTGAAAGGGGCCTTAGGCCTCTTTCACACTACTGTTTTTTTTTTTTCGTTTTGCAGGCCGTTTTTTGCGTTACGAATACAATCCGTATACGGAACCATTTATTTCAATGGTTCCGCAAAAAAAACGGAATGTACTCTGCATGCATTCCGTTTCCGTATTTCCATTTTTCCGTTCCGTTGAAAGATGGAACATGTCCTATTATTGCCCGCAAATCACGTTCCGTGGCTCCATTCAAGTCAATGGGTCTGCAAAAAAAACAGGACACATACGGAAATGCATCCGTATGTGTTCCGTATCCGTTCCGTTTTTGCGGAACCATCTATTGAAAATGTTATGCCCAGTCCAATTTTTTCTATGTAATTACTGTATACTGTATATGCCATATGGAAAAACGGAACGGAACAACTTAACGGAAACGGAAACACAACGTAAACAAAAAAACGGAACAATGGATCCGTGAAAAACGGACAGCAAAACACTGAAATAGCCATACGGTAGTGTGAAAGAGGCCTTAGTATTAGGCTACATGCACACGACCGTATGTGTTTTGCGGTCCGCAAAAAAAACGAATGACGTTCCGTATGGCATCTGTTTTTTTTTGCGGATCCGTTTTTTTTTTGCGGATCCATTGTAATAATGCCTATCCTTGTCCGCAAACTAGAAAAAAATAGGACATGCACTATTTTTTTTGCGGAGCAACGGAACGGACATACTGATGCGGACAGCACACGGTGTGCTGTCCGCGTTTTTTGCGGACCCATTTAAATGAATGGGTCCGCATCCTATCTGCAAAAAAAACTGAACGGACACAGAAACAAAATACGGTTGTGTGCATGAGGCCTAATCCTTTTATTGTTGGATAGTTCTTTCAAGTTATGTCTGAAAATGTAAAACTAGTACTATATGTATGTGACTTTTTGGTTTATCTTGTCAATTTGATAATGGTATTAAAAAATAATAATATGTTTTTAAAAAAGGAGCCGGGAACACCCCTTTAATATATTTTATGTGTGTCTCTTTGGTATCACGGTCATCAGTGTTGCTTCTAGGACAGTCAGATTTTTGGCCCCCTACACACCCAGATCTTTTGTGGTGATTCAGCATCTTGTCTGCCATGTTACTGTAAATTACTGTGTTGCACAGATGTTAAACACATACAGCAGTGGAAAAACAAATAGAAGCAAGAATGTAGCAAATGAAAGCGAGCTGTGTGTAATAAGTCTCACTGGCAGGTTTATCTCTACTTACTAAAAGTAGTGCAGATTATCTCACCTCTTAGGTCCATTTTTAGTAAATGTATTTGTCACCTGTTCTGAGTGCACCCATAGCAGGTTTGATAAAAACTTTAGACTGAAAGAGGTTCTCCGAGACTTTACAACTGATGACCTATCCTCTGGATAGGTCCTCGGTATCTGATCAGGGTGGGGGGTGGGGAGCGGGTCCGATACCGAGGACCCCCGCCGATCAGCTGTTTGAGAAGGCACCGGTGCTCACAGTTGTGCCGCGGCCTTCTCTCAGCTTTACCTAGGCCATGTGATGACACGTTCATGGGTCATGTGCCTTAGGCGCAGCTCAGCCCCATTGAAGTGAATGGAGCTGAGTGTGATACCAAACAATGTACGGCCGGCGCTGTGCTGGGTGAGCAGGGAGAAGGCCTCAGCGCTCACAGGAGGTGCTGGTGCCTTCTCAAACAACTGATCAGCCTTTTATGTCCCAGCTACTCATACACCCTGCTTCCAGCAAGTTCATGGTACTAAGGGGTCTACAAAAAGTTTTTTTTAAGATATATATATATATATATTATATAATATATGCTAGATATATAATATATATAATAAATATAATTTGCCAAAATAAAGTCAATAAAAAATGGTGAAACTGTCCCATGTAACCTAAAATGGTATCAATACAGTTTTGCTGGTAGGAAAATAACAAGGTATGGGCAATATTAAAAAAAATTTTTAAAGAGGATTTTATTTTTTCAAAAGTAGTAAAACAAGACAAAAATCATATAAATTTGGTATCTGCAAAAACGTCCTGTTCCACGGAATAAAGTTAAAATGTCATTTAGGGCTGCAGTAAACGATTATTTTAGTAATCGAGTATTCTACTGATTATTTTTACAATTAAACTTTCTGCAAACTTTTGATATGAATACATACAAAAGCAAAACCAAAAGTGGCCCTCATGCCCAGACTAAAGTTAGTATGTTAAAGAAATATAGATTGGTTGTCCACACCTCCTCATATGGAGTATAACATATGTATCGAGACTTCTTTGAATAGATACGGAATATTTATTGTACATACAGAATAGTTTAAAAAATATTATGTAAAAACACTGATAGCTGAAATGGGTGCCACAGGACGTCTTTATATTTAGTGACCGTGATGCGATATTAACCTTATAGAGGTTCAATCCCTAGGGTGATATTTACATTAATATAGATATTGTAAAAATAAATACATGAATACAAGTGAATAAGTGTAGTTCACACTAACACCAAAAAGTATTATGAGAACCTGCAAAAAAAAAAAGGGATTAAGCAGTAGGTCTCCTTGATTTAGTGTATAAGGTGAAAAAGACAAATTCAAATATAGGACAATGACAAGATATATGCGGCTACGTAGCAAAATCGCAATAGAAAAACAATACAATTGACCGCAATGAGGTTGTGACTCCTATGGTGAACTGTGTCCAACGGGTCTGCTGTTAGACACACTACACCATACTAAACAATCGCATTCAATCCAACAATGAAAACACCAAGAATGTGCAGTACAATATGGATATATAAAACTTAAAAACCGCAGTAGTGAATGATAACCGACCGTGATGCGGCCGTGGATCAACAGTGATCAGCTATACTGTAATGAACATTGTTTTGTCCAACAATATTGTGAGTTTTTTTCCAACAGTAGTGTTGGTATAAAAAATATAATTCCTCCAACAAGACAGCAATAATGAAAACCCGCACTGTGATATGCAGAGGTTAATTCGTTCAGCAGGTCTGCTCAGCTTTGTTAAAATCTCAATATATTGAGGTTAATGGCTTCCAAGTAAGTCACTATGTATCTTTCTTCCAGATAAAATACAAGTGTATCAATGTGTTGGGACTTGCTAACTGCAGTATCCCCTGAGCATAGGTTCCGGTATACTTTCAGTCTATAGACCGGCTTCTTAATTCGCTTAGGAAGGTTGATTATTAAGTCCGCTACTCACAGTTAGTCGTCTCCGATCGTAGGCTCTGGTATAGATGGCTTGATAGCATCACTCTATTTGTGACAGCAAGCCGGTATTGTTTGTCTCTGTGGCCGCGGCGTCCCACGTGCCTACAGAGACAGCAGTGCTCGTACCTTTCGGAGTATCCTTGCAATGTGGAGTAGCTGCAGGGCCCAAAATGCGGGTTCACTTCACACAGCTGTGGGTAGCATCAGGTGCTGCATCAGAAAAATGGTCAGAGCGCTCTTGAGGACATGGGGGTCCTATGCCGATGAGTAACGTTTAGCTGGGGGTCCTCTTTACACCAGACGCGTTTCAGAGATCTCTGTCTCCTTCCTCAGTGGTTAGGAGACCCCCGGATCTAGTAAACCTTTTATAGTCTTACTGGGTCAGTATTTCAAATCAGCTGGAAAACCTGTTGTGGACTCACTCTTCCGCTGCAAATATCATGACTATATCAAAAATAAGTATGGTTTAGACACAACACATTGCGGTTTTTCAGTATGATTAACAATGCACAGTATTATAATTTAAAATATAGCTATAGGGATATATAAAAGTACTGACATAAAAGAATACTGAAATATTATATTTTGCACAATATACACTCACCTAAAGAATCATTAGGAACACCTGTTCTATTTCTCATTAATGCAATTATCTAGTCAACCAATCACATGGCAGTTGCTTCAATACATTTAGGGGGGTGGTCCTGGTCAAGACAATCTCCTGAACTCCAAACTGAATGTCAGAATGGAAAAGAAAGGTGATTTAAGCCATTTTGAGCGTGGCATGGTTGTTGGTGCCAGACGGGCCGGTCTGAGTATTTCACAATCTGCTCAGTTACTGGGATTTTCACACACAACCATTTCTGGGGTTTACAAAGAATGGTGTGAAAAGGGAAAAACATCCAGTATGCGGCCGTCCTGTGGGCGAAAATGCCTTGTGGATGCTAGAGGTCAGAGGAGAATGGGCCGACTGATTCAAGCTGATAGAAGAGCAACGTTGACTGAAATAACCCCTCGTTACAACCGAGGTCTGCAGCAAAGCATTTGTGAAGCCACAACACGCACAACCTTGAGGCGGATGGGCTACAACAGCAGAAGACCCCACCGGGTACCACTCATCTCCACTACAAATAGGAAAAAGAGGCTACAATTTGCACGAGCTCACCAAAATTGGACTTTTGAAGACTGGAAAAATGTTGCCTGGTCTGATGAGTCTCGAGTTCTGTTGAGACATTCAAATGGTAGAGTCCGAATTTTGCGTAAACAGAATGAGAACATGTATCCATCCTCTGATGGCTACTTCCAGCAGGATAATGCACCATGTCACAAAGCTCGAATCATTTCAAATTGGTTTCTTGAACATGACAATGAGTTCACTGTACTAAAATGGCCCCACAGTCACCAGATCTCAACCCAATAGAGTATCTTTGGGATGTGGTGGAACGGGAGCTTCGTGCCCTGGATGTGCATCCCTCAAATCTCCATCACTGCAAGATGCTATCCTATCTATATGGGCCAACATTTCTAAAGAATGCTATCAGCACCTTGTTGAATCAATGCCACGTAGAATTAAGGCAGTTCTGAAGGCAAAAGGGGGTCCAACACCGTATTAGTATGGGGTTCCTAATAATTCTTTAGGTGAGTGTATATTATAATCTCCAATACAAACTTTTGATGTGAATACATACAAAAGCAAAACCAAAAGTGGCCCTCATGCCCAGACTAAAGTTAGTACGTACAAATCATATTGTGGCAAAAGTGCGAGGGTCGACTATAGAAAGTCAAAAGTACCAGCTCCTAACACAAACACAAAACCTACAAAAAATGGAGCTCACTACATACCAGTACAAAAATGTAAATACTTTATTGAATTCATAACAATACATGTATAAACAACGTTGCTATTAAAAACAAGGTAGCAAAAAGGAACACCACCCTGGTAGGACACCGGCTACATGTTCATATTATAATGTAACAAGCTACTTATCAGTATATAGTAAATAAAGGTGGGTCTCATACATTACATGGCTGTATGTTAAAATCACAAAGCCTGCAAAGTGTTCCCAGCAAAACTCTGGAACCCCACAAAGCCTATGACTAGTGTTGAGCGAACTTGTGTTTTAAGTTCGGCGTCTAAAGTTCGAGTTCGGGTTTTCGAAGAACCGCGTTTGGATTCTGCTACCACGGACCATAACGGAATTTAGAATCCATAACGAGATACTTCGATAACCCGAACTTTAGACGCCGAACTTAAAACACAAGTTCGCTCAACACTACCTAAGACAACTAGTGTGAATAACTAATGGAAGAGGACCTACCTACACGAGCCCCGTGTGTCCAAGACCAGGATGGCGTTTCGGCGTGCCTTCGTCAGGGGGTAAACTTTTGATATGTCATAAAGACAAAGTTTTGCTAAGCCCTCCAAAGAACGAGGAAAGAGAATAGATTGCAGATCTCTCTCCTTGCTGCAGGGGATGAAATTTTGATACGTTTTGATACGTTTGATACGTTTGATACGTTTGATATATGATATGAGATATCAAAAGTTTTCTATAAACCGTGACCCTTTAAAAGTTATACAATTCGCCTGTTGTACCCAAAAACAGTGTAAAAAAATACAACTTGCCCCAAATAAAACATATGAAAAATTAAAAACCTATGGCAAAAAGGCATAAAAAGGACCTGTCACCTGTCCTGTCTGTTTTAACAACTAACAAATTTCCCATGGATGAAGTTTCAGCAGTTTGCAATGAAGACTAAGATAGATGTTACCAGTTGGAGGTCTGTCCTTGCTTAGTTGGACTGTCAGACTGTGCAGGGACACGCCCCTAACTGGTAACACCCATTTGGACCTTCATTGCAAACTGCTATCAATTCATCCGTAACTTCTAGAAGGAATAAAAAAAAAGAATGGTACAACATAGAACCACACAAATAGATGCTCCAGAATTGTTATTACATGGGGAATGTAAGTAGTTAATAAAACAGACATGTCAGAAGAGATTACAGGACCAAATTAAGCCACATCTTCAAAGGCTTAAAGACGTTGTCCATCTTTATCCCAAATTTTCATTTTGGCCAAGACAGGGCTGTACATAAAGGAAAAACATACTCACCTGCTTACTGTCGATGTGGTCCCGTCTAATCCAGCTGCTTCTGGTCCCTGGCATGTCAACTTCTGGATAATGTTACATGCACCACCTCTGCAACCAATAACTGGCCTCAGCAATAACATGTCCCCTATTGGCACGTAACTGCTGGGTCACGTGCCACTTGAGGACATCTCACAACTGTGGCCACTGGCTGGCTCCATGGGCATATGTGACCCCCATCTGGACATCGGGGACCGGAAGGAGCTTTCCCGGACCCGTGGTACTGGAACAGATTGGCAATGAGAAAATGAGTGTGTTCTTCCTTTATGAACAACACTGTTCTGGACAAATTGGGGATAAAGTTGGACAACCCCTTTAACCCCTTAAGTATTCAGTCCTGTAACCTCGTTTTAGAAACTACTTGCATGTAATGACAATTCTGAAGCATCTATGTTTTACCAATCATTTATTTTTCCTTTTAGAAGTTATAAATGCCTGGCTTAGTAACCATGAGGCTGTATATTTTATGTTATATATTATATTTTATATGATATATTCTGGGTAGGCCAGAAGCATTAGATGAACATCAGCCAATCCCACCAATATCAGTGGGACAGAAGGATGACCATCAGTATATGTCGGGGGGAAAGAATGGTCAGGCATGTTAAATTCAGATATGCCCAATTATTTTTCCCTAAAGGTAGATAACCGGGTACTGATGGTTTCTGACAACAGCTTATTCACCTCTCTCTATTGAGAACACAATGACACATGACGGGGTTGGAAAGGAATAACTATAACTATCTAAGGGTACTTTTGGATCTGTCAGGCTGAGTTTGAGTGTTCCAGGGTTACTTCAATCTGTGTTAGGAGATTCTGAGTATAGGGGGCGCTACTCCATCCAGGGTGCTTATTTGGGTATCATTGAAGCCAGGGGTGTAACTACCATGCGACTGCTATGGGGTCCAGCTCAAGAGGGGGCCCAGTCTTAGTTGGGATCATCTCCTCTTCTACTGGAGGTGAAAACTTGGTCAGGACTCTACCCTCTTGAGGAACAACTTTTAGCAAATGAGGCCATGGAAAAATGGCCCAACGATTATTGAAAGGGATTTAGGCGGAAACCCTTCTGTCCTGTGTGGGGGGCCTGGTTTGGTCTTTGCTATGGGCGCCACTGATTGAAGCGTTTTTCAGGCAAATCAGGGGAGGAGAAGGAGGTGGCTGGGGACAATGCTGACTTCAGAGAGTCTGTAAGTTTCTGAGGGTCAATGGCGCGTAGCTTTCTAATTGAGCAATAAGCAGGAGCATGAAGAGACGGGTGAGAATTTTGACAATGGAGGAAATGCAGGAGAGGGGGAAGACCAAAAGCATGATTGTAGTTGAATGAACTTAATCTGTAGATGCTTGGCTGATTGTCTTCTACTCTTCTCCTTATTGTTCATGTAATATGTTTATATTATAACTTTTTCTGTGTACAACTAAATAAAAGAAATATTTTAGTATTTGGTGGGGGGAAAAAAAAAAACTCGAGCCAGGTAGGAGTCGAACCTACAATCTTCTGATCCGTAGTCAGACGCGTTATCCATTGCGCCACTGGCCCCTTAAGGCTCCTACTGAGATTGTTCATCTTTGGGGGAGTCCTCACGTCAGTGGTCCTCTGCAACTCAATCGTTTTCTTATTAGCAGTAATAAGTATACAATTGTTATTACAGTTTTTTTCTTCTAAAAAAAATATTTCAATAATTGACATTGAATATTAATAATAAAAGGTATTAAAAGTTTTATCTCCAACTCTATGAAGATGAAAATCATATTTTTTTTTTTTACTGAAATTGCATTACTTTGGAGATTTCATCAGTTGTACATAATTTTAAAAACTGTGCTCCTTTGACAAATCATGTGATAATAAAGAAAAAGGAGATGAATACTGACACCTGCTGGACCAAAACAGGAATTTCAAATGTGTGTGTTTCCACTATATTGAATTTGTAAATTGTAGAGATAAAAAATCTAATAAAATAATTTGGAGAATTTGGGGGCCATTTATCAAATACCTGTCTTTAATTGCCCCTGTGCTTCCGGAGTAAGCGCCTAATTTATGACGAGATGCCGACCTAGGGCGTTTAAAAAGTTGCAAAACGGGGGCTTGCGGCTTTAAAAAAAATCACGGAGACGTGCACTACTTTGGTCCATGAGGCGGACGAAACTCGCCCATGGAAGTCTATGGGTCAGTGAAAATCACGGACACAACATGGATAGCATCTGTGGTTCGTCTGTTTTTCACGGAGAATAGATAGGCAAGGCTTTTAAAATTTATTTTCGGCTGAGCAATGTCTGTGGATTACGAATGACATGCGGAGGGTAAAAAAAGGACACGCTGACCATCCACGGATCCTTCACGGACATCTTTGCTGATTAAATAAGGACGCTTTTTTTCACATACGTAATACTGACACAGAAATGTGAATGAGGCCTAAACTTGTTGCAAAACTATCACACCCAGTACGCCCTTAGGCCAGGGTCACACATGATGAAAAATCCAGTGGGAAAAATCCACTGCAGTTTTTACTGCGTTTCCACGGCTAAAACCACCAAAAAAAATGCAGAAAAGCTAGGTAGCTTGATAAGCCTGCCGGAAAAGATGTGTTTCTAACAGCGTTTTTTGGTGCGGTTTTGCTGCAGATCTCACCCTTGATTAGGGAGAAACCTGCAGATAAAACGGCAAACATAATTGCAGATCTCTAAATCCGCACAAAAGGTCAATTTCCGCATGGAAAACAACTGCAAAGTTTACATGAGATTTGTTTCATCTCTTACACGTCTCTGGTTCTGTACTACACTGCGTTTTTTTCTGCAATGAAAATCCATGTGGAAAAAGTGCACATATTCTGCTCTGTGTGGAGGTGCCCTAATGCCATACCGCCCAAGAAAATTGCAAAAAGGGACAACATGTGTGGCAATTTTTTTGTCCCCAGTTAGTGATTATTCCTCCTTTGTGCCAGCACATAGTAGTAATGCCCACACGGTGCCCCTTCACAGTAATAATGCCCACATTGAACCCCTCATAGAAGTTATGCTCACTTGTGCTCCCTTCACAGTAGTTATGACCAGATATGTGCCCCCTTCACAGTAGTTATGCCCAGATGTGCCCCCTTTATAGTAGTTATGCTCAAATGTGCCCCCTCAAAGTAGTTATGCACAGCTGTGCTCCCTTCTTAGTAGTTATATGCAAATGTGCCCCCTCAGAGGAATTATGCCCAGATGTGCCCACTTTACAGGAAGTTAAAAAAACAAATACTTACCTGGTTCCTCCAATGATTACAACTCAGCTGCCGGCACTCCCCAGCAGCAGGACAACGTGGTCACACATCACGCTGCGGCTGAAAGCACAAAGGCAAAAAAATATACAATGCAGCAGCACTCTACAAACCAAATAATGTACAATAATGCCAAAATAATAGAAAGTATTCTGGTGCAAATGCTACGCTAATAAATTTTAGATGCTTGGCAAATCATTTTGTACAAAATTATTTGGGCCCGTCCGCCAAACGTCAAGGCGATCTCAGTAAGACGGGAACCTAACACTAAATGCCACATTAACTGGTGCCATACATTCAGGGAATGCGGGTTCCACATGCAGGCCGAGCCCACATTATACGATGCCTCTTCTGGTGCCAAATTGGCCTCCATTATATTCAGGGAATGCATGCCGGACCCACATATACATGTAATAGAACTCTGAGATACTTCAGATATTCTTTAGACCAGGGGGTGCACAACCTTTTTTGGTCTGGGGGCCGCATTGTCACATCGCACTATTTCAAGGGGCCGCAAAAAAAAAAAAAAAAAAGTTAATCAGCGCTTGTTTGCATCAGCCTATTAGGCTAGGTCTACACGACGACATTTGTCGCGTGACATTTGTCGCATCAATGTCGCGTGACAATTTTTATAATGGTAGTCTATGGTGTCGCACTGCGACATGTAACATGCTGCGACTGCGACAAGACGGTTGCGAAAAACCCATGGGTCGCGTCGAAGTCGCAGCATGTTGCATGTTGCAGTGTAGTTGAGCCCTATGTGTCGCGCGACTTAATATTAAATAATTTTAACTGGGAAACTCCTTTAAGTGGCGACGTTTCCTTTCTGCCTCCTATTCACAAATGAGCGCGGTTTACTTCACTGCAGAGGGCGGCGCTCACTGGTTATTACCGCCTCCTGCACCCCCAGATATACTGTAGGCGCCCTGCAATAACCAGTAAGCGTTTTCCCTGAGGGCTCACGCACACGGCCATTGTTTTAGTCCGCATCCGAGCTGCATTTTTTTTAAGTGGCTCGGATGTGGACCCATTCACTTCAACGGGGCCGCAAAGAGATGGCGACAGCGGACTGTGCGCATCCGTTACTCCATTCTGCAAGATGCAGAACACACATGGCTGGTGACCCGCGGACCGAAAGAGAAGGTACGGTGTGTGCGTGTATGAGGCCTTACTAGCCGGAAAAAAGCACTTATTGGTTAACCCTTTAATGAATAGGCCTGAAAAGGCCTTAAAGGGATTGTCTCATCATGGACAATGGGGGCGTATCGCTAGGATATGCCCCTATTGCCTTATAGGTTGCGGGTCTCACCGCTGGGACCCGCACCTATATCGAGAACGGAGCCCGGCAAGGTGGTGGCTGGAGGACTCCGGTCCGGCCACCCCCAAGCTGGCTCCCCATAGAAGTGAATGGGAGCTTGCTGCGCATGCGCGGCCCCCGCTCACATTAATTTCTATGAGGCCGATGGAAATAGCCGAGCCAGCGCTCGGCTATTTTCGCTGGCCCCATAAAAAATGAATGGCGGGCTGCTGCGCATGCGCAGTGCACCCTCCTTCACTCTCGGGGCTCTGTTCTCGGACCCGCACCTATAAGACAATGGGGGCATATCCTAGCGCTATGCCCCTATTGTCCATGGTGAGACAACCCCTTTAATGATCAGTCACTTTTTTGTGAATTAGCGCATGTGGTTCAAACACTTGGAACTTGGACTACCAAAATAACTTCTGCAGCTTTTTATTACATGACAGAGAGATTTTTAATATATATTTTTTTAGTTTTATTAGGGGGAAACTGTCCAATTATTATTTTTAAATCATTTTTATTCAAACTATAGCTCATTATGCACATGGACGGTATCCGTGTTTTGCGGACCACAAAATGGATACGGTCATGTGAATGGACCTTTATGACGTACTGATGCATCTGAGTAGTGTATTGTGAGGTTCTGCAGCATCTTAGGCAAGCATGAGGTTCTGAAGCATTTGAGTAGTTTATTGGGAGGATCCGCAGCATCTGCGGTGTGCATTGTGAGGTTCTGCAGCATCTGAGGTGTGCATTGTGAGGTTCTGCAGCATCTGAGGTGTGCATTGTGAGGTTCTGCAGCATCTGAGGTGTGCATTGTGAGGTTCTGCAGCATCTGAGGTGTGCATTGTGAGGTTCTGCAGCATCTGAGGTGTGCATTGTGAGGTTCTGCAGCAGCTGAGGTGTGCATTGTGAGGTTCTGCAGCAGCTGAGGTGTGCATTGTGAGGTTCTGAAGCAGCTGAGGTGTGCATTGTGAGGTTCTGCAGCATCTGAGGTGTGTACCGTATTATGAGGTTCTGAGGCAGCTAAGGTGTGCATTGTGAGGTTCTGCAGCAGCTGAGGTGTGCATTCTGAGGTTCTGCAGCTGCTGAGGTGTGTATTATGAGGTTCTGCAGCAGCTGAGGTGTGCATTATGAGGTTCTGCAGCTGCTGAGGTGTGCATTGTGAGGTTCTGCAGCAGCTGAGGTGTGCATTGTGAGGTTCTGCAGCAGCTGAGGTGTGCATTGTGAGGTTCTGCAGCAGCTGAGGTGTGCATTGTGAGGTTCTGCAGCAGCTGAGGTGTGCATTGTGAGGTTCTGCAGCAGCTGAGGCGTGCATTATGAGGTTCTGAAGCATTTGAGTAGTATATTGTGAGGATCCGCAGCATCTGAGTAGTGTATTGTGAGGTTCTACAGCATCTGAGAAGTGAACTATGAGGTTCTGCAGCAGCTGAGGTGTGCATTAAGAGGTTCTGAAGCATCTAAGTAGTTTATTGTGAGGTTCTGCAACATCTGGGGAGTGAACTATGAGGTTCTGCAGCAGCTGAGGTGTGCATTGTAAGGTTCTGCAGCAGCTGAGGTGTGCATTGTAAGGTTCTGCAGCAGATGTCTTGTATATTATGATGAACTTTAGTGACCAACTGCTTCTGCAGGAAGAGATAAGCAATGTCTATATAGCACCATGGAGCTCTGTAAAACCATCAGATTCTGAATGACATGAAAAAGTGACATTTACACAAACACTACATACATATAGTCAGGTCGATGGGAAAGTTGCACTGGTGTGTATCACAACAGATTGCTTATCTTACAGTCCTTCTCACTTTTCTTGGAGAATTTGTTGTGTATTTATGTGAATTTCCAAATCCCTTCTTCCATCATTCTCTTTTTCTGAAAACAAAGTTATAGAAGATGTAAAAGGCAGAACACAGAGATGTGAGTATCTGAGAGCTATTTGTCTCTCCTGCTCACAAGCTTCCCTGGTGGTCTAGTGGTTAGGATTCGGCGCTCTCACCGCCGCGGCCCGGGTTCGATTCCCGGTCTGGGAATGTGTATTTTTCTTTTATCAGATTGTGTTCCCATTTTGTCACATTAGTTTTTTTTTTTTCCCAATTACCTAACCTGTTTTTACCACTTTCTAGGATGATATTATTTTAACACACGTCTAAGAACCGATATTGAAACAGTTATACTGAAATAGCACATACTACATCAAGTTACTGTGGATTATGCATGAACAAACTAATTTAAATTAAGCAATGTGTGTGTGCAAATCATCTACTTTCTGGTTTAAACAAAACACAGAAAAAAAAATGAAATATAAAAAATAAAAATATTTACTGCGTTGGCCGGGAATCGAACCCGGGTCAACTGCTTGGAAGGCAGCTATGCTCACCACTATACCACCAACGCCTGCTGTTGGAAGCTGTTTTTCTGAGCAGTTATGTCAATGTTACCAGGGAGATTTACACTGTGTGAATGAAT
Organism: Bufo bufo; assembly: GCF_905171765.1. Taxonomy (NCBI): domain Eukaryota; kingdom Metazoa; phylum Chordata; class Amphibia; order Anura; family Bufonidae; genus Bufo; species Bufo bufo. Next base: position 211,384,362 of record NC_053396.1, on the reverse strand, counting down.
ATAGAGTTCTGCAGTATGGAGACCAGACAACATGCTGGCAAGTTTATGTACTGTCTGAATGAGCTATAATACCATCCAAACAGATAATTAGGTACAAAGAGAAATGAGAGGATGGATAGATATAAAAGAGATAGATAGATAGATTTAAGATTAGATGGATAGAATAAATTTAAGATAGACAGATAAGGGTGGGTTCACACTAGCGTTAGGGATTCCACTATGGCTTTCCGTTATAACATGGTTACAATAGAAAATAACGAAATCCATAAGACAGAAGTCAAAACGGAAGCCTTTAAGAGGCATTCCGTTTTGATCCGCCCTAATAAAAGTCTATGGGAATCATAATGGATCCGTCTGCTTCCCGTTATGCAAGACGGAAAACAAAGTCCTGTCGAAAGGACTTTTTTCTCCGTTCTGCATAACGTTAACGGGACGGATCCGTTACGATTCCCATAGACTTCTATTAGGACGGAAAGCACAACGGAATGCCTTTTAAAGGCTTCCACTTTGCATTTCGTCATAATACAAGTCTATGGGCAGGACTGGACACCTGCTGCCCATAGACTTGTATTATGGAGGATCATGACGGGATGCCTGTTAAAGGCTTCCGTCTTATGGATTCCGTTATTTTCTGTTATAACCAGGTTATAACGGAATCCATAACGCTGACGTGAACCCACCCTAAGATAGATGGATGAATAGAAGGATAGAGAGATAAAGATTTGAGATAGATAATAAATAGTGATGCTGAAGGGGGTCACAGGGCTGATAACAGCTCTTCCTCATATTGACTCGAATGGAAGAGGAAACTATACAGCACTGACACAAAAATAGACAGCGTGCAGCATAACCATTGAAGACAGGGGTGTAGCTATGGGGGCCAAACTCAGAAGGGGCCCACCCTGGATGAGGATTAAAAGATTTTATTGTCAGGGCAAGAGTATTATACAATTACATCATATAAAGTGACACTGGAGGAAACGGACGGAGCAGTTGCTAGGCTTCATCTGAGAGGTTGATCTTGACTGGCCGCAGGAGTGGGGGTTGCATGAAAGGGGGGGGGGGGGGCCCGTTCGAAAATTTCAAGCTGATTGGCGGGGGTGCAGAGTCAGACCCATAGACCCATATGGGAGTTCCGAAAATAGCCAGGCACTGGCTCAGGTATTTCCAGCAGTCTCTTAAATCATTTCTATGGATCTTCCCCCTGGGAAGGTGCCTGAGCAATAGGTTCTAGTCTGCTAGCGTCCTGCAAAGATGTGCTGTTCTGTTTGTCTGCCCATGTACGGATTTCTGCCTGCATCCTAACCTCTGCTTGATGTCTTTACTGACCCTGAGCTGTTTATAGGATTGCACAACCTCTGACTACGGTATTGCCTGATCCCTCTGTGCTCTGCACCAGTATCTCTTGACCCCTGTGGGTCAGTATTCACCTGAAAAGAGCCTACTCCAACAGGTAGTGGCCTGGTGGTTTCCCTGCAGCGAAGTCCAGATCCGTGTATGGGGTTAACCTCTTCAGGACACATGATGTACCGATATGGCATGTTGTCCAGGTACTTAAGGACACATGACGTACCGGTACGTCATGTGTATTTCCGATCACCGCCACCCGGCTGGTGATGATCGGAACAAGGTGCCTGCTCAAATCAGGCACCTTGGCTCAATAACACCCCCCCCCCCCCCCCCCGTGGTATTGAGCCAAGGTGCGCAAACCGCAGGTCAATTCAGACTTGCGGTTTGCGGCTTTTTATGTTGCGGTGGCGGTACAATCGGGTCCCCATGGGGCTGTAGGAGGGACCAGATGGCATGGAAGGCAGCGCGATGCCTGCGAGATCCAGCCCCCTGGATCTCACAGGCCGGAAGCTGTATGAGTAATACACACAGTATTACTCAAACAGCCAATGCATTCCAATACGGAAGTATTGGAATGCATTGTAAAGGATCAGACCCCCAAAAGTTGAAGTCCCAAAGTGGGACAAAAAATAAAGTGAAAAAAATAAAGTTTTCCCCCCAAAATGAAAAGTTTCAAGTAAAAATAAACAAAAACATCATTTTCCCCAAATAAAGTAAAAAAAAATAGGTAAAAAAATAAATAAAGTAGACATATTAGGTATCGCCGCGTAGGTATCGACCGGCTCTATAAACATATCACATGACCTAAACCCTCAGATGAACACCGTAAAAAATAAAAACTGTGCTAAATAAACAATTTTTTTGTCACCTTACATCACAAAAAGTACAACAGCAAGCGATCAAAAAGGAGTATGCCCACCATAATAAGACCAATCTAACCGTCACCTCATCCCGCAAAAAATTAGACCCTAGCTAAGATAATCGCCCAAACACTGAAAAAACTATGGCTCTCAGAATATGGACACACTAAAACATGATTTCTTTTTTTGTTTCAAAAAAGATATTATTGTGTAAAACTTGCATAAATAAAAAAAAAGTATACATATTAGGTATCGCCATGTCCGTATCGACCGGCTCTATAAAAATATCACATGACCTAACCCCTCAGATGAACACCGTAAAAAAATAAAAACGGTATAACAAAAGCCATTTTTTGTCACCTTACATCACAAAAAGTGTAATAGCAAGCGATCAAAAAGTCACACGCACCCCAAAATAGTGCCAATCAAACCGTCATCTCATCCCGCAAAAATCATATCCTACCCAAGATAATTGCCCAAAAACTGAAAAAACTATGGCTCTTAGACTATGGAAACACTAAAACATGATTTTTTTTGTTTCAAAAATGAAATCAGTGTAAAACTTACATAAAAAAAAAAAAAAGTATACATATTGGGTATCGCCGCGTCCGTGACAACCTGGTCTATAAAAACGGACAGCGGCAATGTGCGTTCCGCATTTTGCGGACCGCAAATTGCCGGCACTAAGAGAATATGCCTATTCTTGTCAGCTATTGCGGACAAGAATAGGACATGTTCTATTTTTTTCAGATCGGAATTGCGGACCCGGAAGTGCGGGTCCGCAATTCCGGATCCGGGCGCACATGGTGCGGCCCCATAGAAATGAATGGGTCCGCAATTCTGTTCCGCAAAATGCTGAGCGGAATTGCGGATGTGTGAATGGGGCCTAATGCTGTGTAAGGAGCAGTGTCCATAGTGTACATGTTTCTCTGAAAATATCAAGTTGACAAGGTTTGACTTTTTTTTCCACAAAAAGTTGAATAATGAAAAACAAAAAAATAAATAACGGACTTCTATCCCCAGCTGATGGTCTGGGACATATGAAACTGTATGAGAAGAAAAGAAAGACTTTATTTTTTGTTGTTTTTTTACATAAACATGTAGTTTTATTGTACAGCCTGAACAGTCTTTGAAGTATGCTTCGTTTCACATAGAATTACAGTTGAGAAACATACATTTCCATCACTCCTAAAGAATATTTCTCTTTGGCCAGTTTCACTCAAGAGTAATACAGACACATTGCAGTGTCGGAATTAGGGACCATTCACACGTCTGCAATTTGCGGAACAGAATTGCGCACCCATTCATTTCTATGGGGCAGCACGATGTGCGGACCCGCACTTCCGTTCCCGAAAAAAATAGAACAATTGCGGACCAGAAAAGGCATATTCTATTAATGCCGGCAATGTGCAGTCTGCAAAATGCGGAACGCACATTGCCGCTGTCCGTGTTTTGCGGATCTGTTGAGGACGTGTGAATGGACCCTAATGGCCACAAAATGGATTAGTTTTGCCCTTAATGCATTCTGAAAGGATAAGGATCCGTTCAGAATGCATCAGTTTGCCTCCGTTCCGTCTCCATTCCGCTTTGGAGGCTGCTTGCAGCGTTTTGGTGTCCGTCTGACGAAACTGAGCCAAACTGAGTCCGTCCTGACACACAATGTAAGTCAATGGGGACGGATCCGTTTTCTATGACACAATCTGGCACAATAGAAAACGGATCCATCCTCCATTGACTTTCAATGGTGTTCAAGACGGATCCGCACCAAAGGAGGGTGTGAAAGTAGCCTCACACAGTAGATCATTATCACGATGATAGTTTAGGTCATTGGACTCATAATTCGGTTGATCTTTGTGGCCGAAATATAGGGGCAACAATATGTCTGCAGTAGGCTTAGTTTAAAAAGGGCTTCGCCTTTCATAACGACTTTTCTTTTCTTTCCTCTCTTCTCTATAGAAGTGATAAAAACCACAGTCCTGTAATTCCTTCAGTCTCACTAATGTCTACGGTACTGTGTAGTAAAGTGAGGAAGCGCACTCTGTTCAAGGGTGTCACCGGTGCCAATCAAGGGCTTGTTATGCCGTTTATCAAAGTAATAAAGTATTGAGGCACTCAGGTTGGATGCAGCATCCAGCGCCCCAGAATACCGCTACCCACCACTCAGATAACATGACCACTGATGAAGGTCCACCGTGACCGAAACGTCTGGTCAGAAATATTTTGTTGTTGATGCTTATATACACCATGGGCAAATGGATGATGCAGAGATTATGAAATAAACCTCACTTGAATTGCAAAAATCTCAACCTGAGTGCCTCAGTACTTTATTACTTTAATGTCTACGGTACAACAGTATATCAAACTTTCAAATAGTATTATTTTGAAAGAGAACCTGTCATTTCTGCTTACATGTTGGTTTTAGAGTATATTTCTATTTGCTACGATATAAATCTACAGCATTGTTTTTTCAGAACTTTACGTTACGTTGTGCCGTTTCCTTTTTTTTATTCCTGCTAGAAATATGGAAATGGCAATGGAAACAACCAGTTGCAAACATATCTGTACATCTCTAGGAGGAATAACCGAGGAATGGTACAATGCAGCATTTTAAGAGGCTCCAGAATTGCTATACTATGGGGAATATAAATATTTAGTAAGCCATGTGGAGAGCTTACAGGTCCTTTTGTGCAGAGCTTACAGGTCCTTTTGTGCAGAGCTTACAGGTCCTTTTTTAATTCGCATTTTGTAACCTATGTCATTTGTTTTATGCTACACGTAGGGAACTGAAAATCAAAAAGCTAAAGTCAGGCCATGTTCACAACGGTGTCACACAATGGACACACTGGCGGAAACCAACAACCCCATAAGTCAACAAGGACTATCAGGCTCTGCTCGTGTCCTTCTTGTAATGGATCCTGCACTGTGACATGGTTTACATTTATAATGGAAACCACGATGCAGGTGCAAATAGAGACTAGCATCTTCTATAACATACAGAAGGCCACGTATATACGATCAATGAAGCAGGCCGTGGCAACTGATCAGATACTTGTAATTTCTAATCTTTACTTGCGATATTGGCCGCATGGTCTTCACCGGCATTCATACTGTACGCGGCAATAAGTGCATCAAAAACAAGGAGAGAACATCTCCCTAAAACTAACCAAATAATGTTTTTCTAGACAGAAACAGCCTCTAGCCTAGGGCTTCTTGAGGTATAATCTGTTTGGTCTCAGAAGACGACTCACTTTGAGACATACACACCACACAGTCCATGTAACATGTAACGGTGCAGCTACAGAACAAGGACAACAAAAACACTGGAAGATTTCTATTATTGTTAGACTAGTAACACCTTCATCCGAATATTAAAGTCTAACGCCCCTTTCACACAAGCGAGTTTTCCGCGCGGGTGCAATGCGTGACGTGAACGCATAGCACCCGCACTGAATCCTGACCCATTCATTTCAATGGGTCTGTGCACATGGGCATCAGTTCTGCGTTGCGTGAAAAATCGCAGCATGTTCTGTATTCTGCGTTTTTTTCACGCAGCCCTGGCGCCATAGAAGTGAATGGGGCTTCAGTGAAAAACGCATCCGCAAGCAAGTGCGGGTGCGATGCGTTTTTCACCGACGGTTGCTAGGAGATGCTGTTTGTAAACCTTCAGTTTTTTTATCACGTGCGTGAAAAACGCATTGCACTTGCGTGGAAAAAACTGAACGCAATCGCAGACAAAACTGACTGGACTTGCTTGCAAAATGGCGCGAGTTTCACTGAACGCATCCGTACACAATCCGTCACGCTCGTGTGAAAGAGGCCTAAAGGTGGCCATGCACGTTAGGCCTCTTTCACACGACCGTATGGCTTTTTCAGTGTTTTGCAGTCCGTTTTAAACGGATCCGTTGTTCTGTTTTTTGTTTCCGTTGTGTTTCTGTTCCGTTTTTCCGTATGGCATATACAGTAATTTCATAGAAAAAATTGGGCTGGGCATAACATTTTCAATAGATGGCTCCGCAAAAAACGGAACGGATACGGAAGACATACGGATGCATTTCCGTATGTGTTCCGTTTTTTTGCGGACCCATTGACTTGAATGGAGCCACGGAACGTGATTTGCGGGCAATAATAGGACATGTTCTATCTTTTAACGGAACGGAAAAACGGAAACGGAATGCATACGGAGTACATTCCGTTTTTTTTGCGGAACCATTGAAATCAATGGTTCCGTATACGGAACGCAAAAGACTGCGCGTAAACGGGGGGAAAAAAAACGGTCGTGTGAAAGAGGCCTTAGACAGAAGTTGGTTGATCAGCAGCTGAACAAACAAACATCTGGTGAACGGTCGTTTTGAAGACACGGCCATACACGTTTTAGTCCATATTGGCCTTTACAGTTGACAAACTGCCCATATACATTCAATGGATGAAAGATCTTTCCGGGCTTTTAATATTGATGACCCATCCTCAGGATAGATTATCAATATCGGACCGGCACCCTCGCCGATCAGCTGTATGAGCAGACTGCGTGCGCACATGCCGTCTCCCATCTCCCATGTCTACGGCACAGCAACAGCAAGCGGGAAGAGAGAAGGCGCGTGAACATTGAGTGTGCCTTCGTACAGCTGATGGGCGGGGGTGCCGGGTGTCTGATATTGATGACCCATCCTGAGAAAAGGTCATCAATGCTAAAAGACCTGAGAACCCCTTTAAAGAAAGATCTTTCATCGTACTATCAGATGAAAGTATTGAACACGGCCATACATGTTTTAGTCCATATTGGCCTTTACAGTTGACAAACTGCCCATATAAATTCAATGGATGAAAGATCTTTCCGGGCTTTTAATATTGATGACCCATCCTCAGGATAGATTACCAATATCAGACAGGCACCCTCGCCGATCAGCTGTATGAGCAGATGCCGTCTCCCATCTCCCATGTCTACGGCACAGCAACAGCAAGCGGGAAGAGAGAAGGCACGTGAACATTGAGTGTGCCTTCGTACAGCTGATTGGTGGGGGTGCCGGATATTGATGACCCATCCTGAGAAAAGGTCATCAATGCTAAAAGACCTGAGAACCTGAGAAAGATCTTTCATCGTACTATCAGATGAAAGTATTGAACACGGCCGACTTCTTTTCACATGATAATAGTCTATTCAGCTGGCTAAGATTATCGTTCATTGTTAAATTTCCCCTGACAAACATTTGTTTTTGTTGAAAATTATCGGTTTTGACCAACTTTAGACTAATGTGTATGGCCACCCTAATAAAACGCTTCTTCACCTACTGACTGGAGATTCACGATGGGCGTATTTAAAAGGGCAAAAATAGCTGCACCTCTTTTTTTTTTACAGCTGGACAAGGCTAATTATTAGTGAGGAAGGGCACCTAGAACACATGACCATCTCCATTCCCAGGCAAAAAAATACTGGTGAAAGCAGCTCCAGAGATTTTTTTGCTTTTCAGTAGAACAGCAGGAGCTGGGCCTGGATCTCATGTCTCCTGTCGAACTACATGGGAGAGACAGAAAAATCAGAGACCCCCTTGGTGGTCTTCTAATCATTAGAAGCAGAAAGGATCATCAAAAACTCTGGAAACCCATTTCACTAATGTCATCTGGAAAGCAGTGTTAAAAATTCATTATAGCAAAATGGGCCAGTACAGAGTTGAACGCGGCGTCCATTCCTGTAAAAGTGCTATAGCCAACCTGGAAGGTCGGAGACAATTTTGGCATTAAAAAAATAAATAAAAATAAATAAAATAAATTTAAAAATTTTAGAGCATTTAGAATTGTTTAAAAGAAAGTTGCATAAAAGTGTAGTTACTCTTTAACTCCGAACTCCCTACAGGCATATTTATAAATGAGCTCATAAAACAGAGAATCCATTTAAGGGCGGGTTCGCACTGGCGTTAAGATATTTCGTTACAGGTTCCGTTATAACGGACTATAGCAGAATTTATAAGATGGAAATCAAAACGGAAACCTTTAGAGGCATTCCGTTTTGATCCGTCATAATACAGGTCCTATGGTTGACAGGACTTTGTTTTCCGTCCTGCATAACGGAAAGCAGACAGATCCGTTATGCTTGCCCATAGACTTCTATTAACGGAACCTATAGCAGAATATCCTAACGCCGGCGCGCACTCGCCCTAACTAAATGCCCAGGCTCTCATTAGCAGGTAAAATAAAGGCTATGTTTGCATGGTGGTAGGAAATACCTCTGATCACTGTTTAACGTGTACACAGCTCAATTTTCATGTATTTTGGGTTAAAACCCATTTTACAATAGGTTTTGGGCTTTTACAGCTTCTATGTTTCACAGTACATAGCAGACGCAAAAAGTCATTCACTAACAAATACGTCAGACTGAACAATCTGAAGCTCATTTAATCGCCAAATCAACTTTGATTTGGTCATAACTAGGCTTAGAAGTTCCTTCAGAACGAGAGAGACAGGGGTTGGAGACTGAGCAGCCAGTCTGATGGATTTATCACAGAATGGCATTCTGCAGCTGCTATGCATTGTGAAACATAGAGGATGTAAAAGCCAAAGCAAAATTTGAAAGCAGTTTTCCGGCATTTTCATAGCCTATCCTCAGGACTGGTCATCAATATGAGATTGATGGGGGTCTGACACCTGGCACCTCTGCCAATCAGTTGTTTGAAGAGGCTGTAGCGCTCACTGGAGCTCTGGTAAGTGCCATGGTCTCCATTGGATAGCACCTGTGCTCGGTATCCCATCTTCACCCAATTCTCTTGAATGGGACTATGCTGCGCCTAGGCCACGTGACTGATGAACGTGAGGTCACATAGCCTAGGAAGAGCATAAGTTCTCATTGAAGCGACCTCTTCATACAGCTAATCAGCGGTGGGGTGGGGGGAACTCCATCAAACTCATACTGGAGACCTATCCTAAGGATAGGCCATCAATATGGAAATCCTGTTAAACTGCGCTCACTTTTTTTGTCTGTGTGATATCCGTAAACTTTCCTTTGCAAAAAATGATTGCATTAGAACCCATTAGAAAAAAGGAGCAGAACCTTTGGTAAACTGAAGCCTTTCTGAGAAACAGACGTTAAAAATGGACCCATAAAATTGTATGGGGGCGGTCTGTCAGTGAAAAACGGACAAGATAGAGCATGTTCTATTTTTTCACATCTGTTTTTCACTGCCAGTCAAAAAACTGCCATATAATTAACCCCATAGACTACCATTGGTCTTAAAACGGACATGTGCATGTAGCCTTAGTGTCAACAAGGTGATAATATACATGTCAACCTAATGTACTAATCAAAATAAATATATATATATATATATATATATAATATAACTTTTCATTTCGTTAAAGGGGCTATCCAGGACTTTAACATTGCCTATTTTTACAATAGGCCATTAAAGAGGTTGTCCCACTTTTCATGGCCAAAGATGGAAATAACCAAAGCAAGAGCCGGCCAAAGGAGCAGGAGTTACAGAATTAGGCGACCAACTGTCCGTAACTCCCATAAAGGCGAATGTGAGCAACGAGGTTTCAGAAACTCCCATGTTACGGAAATAGCGTAGCATGCTGTGCTACGCCATTTGTCTAGCTCCCATTTATTGCTATGGGAATTTCAGAAACAGTGGAACGCCAGCACTGCGTTCCGTCAAAAGGGCTCAATGCCGGAAAAGAACTGATCAGGTATATCCCCATGCATTCTGAATGGTGAGCAATCCGTTCAAGATGTCTTCAGTTCAGTCATTTTGACTGATCAGGCAAAAGAAAAAAAAAAAACTTAGCACGCTACGGTTTTATCTCCGGTGAAAAAAAACGGAAGACTTGCCTGAATGCCGGATCCGGCATTTTTCTCCATAGTAATGTATTAGTGCCGGATCCGGCATTCAAAATACCGGAATGCTGGACTGAAAAATAAAGGTGAAAAAAAAAAAATGCCGGATCAGTTTTGCCGGATGACACCGGAAAGACGGATCCGGCATTTCAATGCATTTTTTTTTAACTGATCAGGATCCTGATCAGTCTTACTAATGCCATCAGTTGACATACGTTTTGCCAGATCCGGCGACGGAACTGCTTGCCGGATCACTCTGCCGCAAGTGTGAAAGTAGCCTCAAATGCGCAGATTGCAACTTAACGCCACTTTTTTCAGGTGTAAGGGAGATGATAAATCTCCCCCCAAATTTTTTACACATGGCTTTACGGCTTCAAGACTCCAAAATCCATGCAAAGCATGGGTTGCAACCATACAGAGGAGTAACATGTACCTACCGTGGGCCACCTTAGGCACCAGGGCATGAGTGAGTGCGCCTCTGTGGCCATAATACACATATAAAAAGTATTACACCAAATTTTTCAGCATTTTGCACATTTAAATACATAAAACTTTAAAAAAAAAAAAAAAAGCCAGTTTATAAAATATTTCAATATTAGTTAACTATTCTGATGGATTTTCAGGAATGCTATCATATACTGTACTAAGCATAGTTTGTTAACAGAACTAAAACTGACTAAAGGGCAGGACAACCATTATATGTCTTCTCTCCCCTTTCCGCCTCTTCTTCTAACACCTTTATTTGTCAGTGGCTTATCCGAGTTCTGGGCAGGCGATGACGGGTCATTGTTTGTTGAGGGTACTTTTATGCGAGATGTACTCTGGTCATTTGTGGAACATGTGGCTGCAAGAAATGTCCCTGCAGGAATTGACAACTGTTGTAGAATACCCCTGAGTAAGAGGTTGTTCTCATGCATGATCTTTTCTTTCTTTTCATAGTGCTCCTGCATCATCTTCAGCTTGGCCTCGTGGTGTTGCCTGAGCAGATGTAACTTCTCCGTTCTGTATTGCCTCTGCTCTTCAATATGTTTTTGCTTTTGCCTAAATTCTCTTGCCCTTTCAGTGGCTCGAACGTGGTTGTTGACTTTTATATTTCTGGTCAGCTGCTGAACACCTACGCCTAAATGTAACAAGTCCATGTGAAGAACATGCATCTGATGTCTTTGGGATCTGTGGTACTGACGTTGTGCTGTATGAAGACTCCCAACAACTTTATTAATGGTTCCTGCGTTGGTAGAGTTCGGGTGGTTGCTTGGGGCCGACAATGAAGAATAAGGGTGGTTAGGTATCAGATGAGGTTTGGTAGTCACTAAAGAGGGTTTGTTAGAAACAGGAACAGACTTTATTACAGCAAGAAGGGGCTTGGCGCTAGCTGGAAAAAGTTTGGCTGGAACAACAGGAGGTCTGGTAGCAACAATTGCTTTGGTAGAAGGAATATGGAGTAGGGAATCCATGCAAGGCTGGGTAGCTGTTGGCAGAGATGGGGCAGGTGCAGGGAACGATTGGGGCGAAGGTGTGGGCGCATCCTTGCTGTAGTCGATGGGTTCCATCTTTATCACCATCTCCTTGTCATCTTCTTCCTCCTCTTCTGCCATGTCAACTATAAGTGAAAGTGATAGAGAAAATTAGTTAAAGGGATTGTCTCATCTTAGACATTGGAGGCATCTCGTTAGGATATGCCACCAAGGGCAGATAGGCGCTTGTCCCAGAGATGCATAACAAGCACTCATCTCCAGAACGGGACCCCCGAAGGAAGCGGAGAGCAGCGGCGCAAGTGCGACCACCCTCTATTCATTTCCATAGGACTACCGCAAATAACTGAGAACTGGCTCAGCTATCTCTGGCAGTCCCACAGAAGTGGATGGAGTCGCGGCCGCACCTGTGCTATGTACTCTCCATTCATTTCTAAGTCCCCGTTCTGGAGATAGGTGTGGGTTCCAGAGGTGGCAGCCACACATATCTTGGTACTTTCTAGCGATTTGCCACCAATCTCTAAGATGAGACGACCTCTTTAAAGGGAATCTGTCACCAGCTACCTCCCTATCAAACTATTTGCATAGACACATAGCGGTGGTTCAACACGGTTTTTCTTTTGTTGATCCGAGGTGTCGTTCCCAGGTTATGATACTTTATGCCTTTGGCGCAATGAGGACGTCACCATTGCTCCTGTTGCACCCAAGCTCCACTCCTACCTGTGGCCAGGCCCTCCCTCACTGCTTTGCCACTGCCTGGCCCTGTCAACCAAAGCAGCGAGGGAGGGGCTGGCTACAGAAAGGAGCGGAGCTTGGGTGCAACAAGAGAAGAGCAATGGTGACACCCTCATTGCCTTAAAGGCCTTATTTGTATATGTTCAGTTATACAATTAAAAAAAAATTCAACCTACAAACTATAAAAGCAGTAAGCCAACTTAGAAAATATCTGTAAAGAATAAATCAGGGCAACTGGACTAACTGTAGATTTCTTGAAAACGTTTCACTCGTTCTTCCAACGAGCTTTCTGAATTCTGAGTGACTGTACAAGAATTCTCTGGGAATAAATATGTAACTGAATTAACATCTGGTAATTATACCCAGCATGGGGTCAGAGGTCATTATACCCAGCATGGGGTCAGAGGTCGGTATAATTGCTGGGTATAATTACCAGATGTTAATTCAGTTACATATTTATTCCCAGAGAATTCTTGTACAGTCACTCAGAATTGAGAAAGCTCGTTGGAAGAACGAGTGAAACGTTTTCAAGAAATCTACAGTAAGTCCAGTTGCCTTGATTTATTCTTTACAGATATATACCATGACCTGGATAAAGGAGAACCTTCACAGACAACTGAGAAAATAGATCTTCAGATTACAATTGTCAGTATATACTGTACATTGACAAAGGAGAACATAGATAATGGTTCAAAAATCAGATGCTTACAGGAAGAATGGTTCCAAAAATCATCTTCATAACAGTTCTCTTCTTCAGGCTCATATTTACCTGTTCACAAAAAATATCAATTACAAAACGGCACAACTACACAGATAAGGCAGTGTTCACATCTGTGTTGGAGGCTCCCTCGGGGATTCTGTCTAAAATAGTGGACAAAATAGCGCAACATGCCGTGCTAGTTTATCTAGTAAAAAGATGGGACATCATTAAGGAAAACGGATGATCCCATTATAGTCAGTGTGGTCCTTTGGGCGCTGCTGGCATTAGACATGCAAAAGAATACAGCACTGCCATTACTTTCTACTATAATGAGCAGAAAAAACTAAAACAACAAATGCAGATGTCAAGAGAGCTGGAGAAATAATTAACTTCACCAATTAATTTAAATCTGTGCAAAAGCTAAACGTGTTCCTGATCTTTGTAGAGGACTGTACATACCTTCATTCTTCTGTCCAGAACTTGTATAGGACGAGAAGCCCATACGTGCTGGAGGAGTATGATTACTAGGACCTACAGCAGATGAACCAGCAAAAATCTTATTAATAACTTTCAAAAGTATTAATGTTTATCTTGCGGTTGCCAAGCCTTAAACTTAGCAAAAATGTCATCCAATCCAAAATCAAAACAAGGCTTATTGTGAAAGGGGCAGTAATGATGTAAATACATGAATGCAAACCCCTCTCCCATCCTTAACCCCTGGGATTTTCTATTTTTTACATTTTAGTTTTTCGCTCCCCGCCTTACCAAAGTCCTAACTTTTTTATTTTTCCATTCACATAGCCGTATGAGGGCTTATTTTTTGCGGGAAAAGTTGTACTTCCTAATGACACCATTTACTGTGCGGTAAAATTTACCTGTCATCTTCATTCTCCAGGTCAGTACGGTTTTTTAATACTGAAAAAAAATGTAAAACCTTTGGAGGAAAAATTTTTTATTTTTTTTTCTCATAACCATATTCTGACCCCTATAACTTTTTGGTAGCTATGTGTATGGGGCTGTGTGAGGGCTCATTTTTTGCAGGACGATCTGTTCTTTTCAGTGATACAAATTTGTAGTGTGCATGACTTTTTATTAAAAAATTATTGGGTAGTTGAAGTGACAAAAAATGGCAAATTGGCTGTCTTTATTTTTTTTCCCGCTACGCCATTTGCCATTAATATTGTTGTATTTTAATAGTATGGTCATTTTCGCACACGGTGATGCCAATGATGTTTATTTTTTTTATTGGTTAAGTATTTTTATTTTAAGGAAAGGGGAGTGATTTGAATTTTTTATTTTTTTTTATATTTGTAAAAACTTTATTTTTTTTTAAGTCACCCTGGGTGACAATAACTGCCAATCATTCGATTGCCCATAGAAAATAATTGAAGACTTAATTTGCACTATATCGATACAAGGCTGCCACCTAGTGGCCTGTATTGATATATAGATATATATATATATATATATATATATATATATATATATATATACATATACACACACACACACACATCTAATTGACTCTGAAGCCTGCTTGAGGCTTCGGTCAATTAGCGCAAGGTAACAGATTCCCCGATCTCAAGCGGGGAAAGCTGTTACCAGACTGGAAGCGCAGATGCTGTGGTCACATTTGACCACGGCATCTGAAGGGTAAGATGTATGCGATTAGCCTTATGGCCGATCGCATATACATGTGCCGCGGGTCTCCGCTATTTAAAATAGCAGAAACCCCGCGGCTAAGGCGCCGCACGTGCGAGCGGGCGCCATGTTTAGGGATCGAACCCATAACGTACAGCTACGTCATGGGTCCTTAAAAAGTTAACACTAAATGCAACAATTTTATTTGTAGATTTGGAGAAGCCGATATTTTCCCCCTAAATTAATGATTTTGACTTACGTGGTTCTCGGTCTGTGTCCACATGTCCCTCCACTGGTCGGATAGTCTCGGAGCCGATGACATGCATCAGTTCTTCTTCATATGATAAGTACTGTAACTCCAGGCAAGGACCACCACCGTTAAGTTGGGAATACTTGTGCTGATCGATCATCTTTGCCTTTACGCGTCTTTTTATATCCCTTAGTCTCTTCTTGCAGTTTTCGGCGCTCCTGGGCTGGGTGCCCGCTGCATTTACAGCTTCTACAATCCTAGACCACAAAAAATTCTTCCGGGCTTGGGAGGTGGTTGCTGCATTTCTCCCAATGATACTGTCCCAGACACCTACGGCTTCGTGTACAAGAGCACAGTTTTCATCAAAAGAAAATTTGATGTTGCGGGGGGCTTTCGAGAATGTATAATCAGTAAACCCCAAACCACTGCCACCCTGTTCCCCACTACTGCCATTCTGTGCAAACAAACTCTCTTTCCTAATATCTCCAGCAATATCAACACCACCCTGGCTCCCAGGGACATGTTGTGCTATTGGGGTTGAGTGAGAGGAACTTCTAAGTACATATTCTAATTTAAAAAGATTGGCGGCTTTGCTCTCCAGTGGTGTCAAGCGGGCAAGTAATGAGGGCTCCGATCCAGAGCCGGGTGTTTGCTTTTGCATCGCCACCAGTTTGTCTATTAGTCTATGTTTGTAGAGATACCAGTGCTTCTTAGCCTCCTCAATTCCTCTCTGCAGAACACCCACGGAATTCACATTATCAAGTACCTTCTGCCAAACTGAAACTTTCTGTGCAAATGGGGTAATTCGGGCTCTTTCCCCAAACAGTTGATCATAGTGCTCCAGCAGCGACCTCACTAAAACAAACTCTTCTGAAGCCGTAAATCTGGGGCGTCTCTTAACCACCTTTTCAGTAACATTCGCTCCAGTTTTTGGGTGAACACCACTTTGTGATGGTTCTGTTAAAAAAGGAAAAAAAAAACAAAAACAAAACGAAGATGTTTCCACAATCACTTAAAGGGAGACTGTCAACTATTTTCACAATAAACTGGTAGAATCTCATTGCAGTTCTCATAAATGGCACCGTTTTTAAGCTTATGTTACACCTGTAGATAATACTGAAGATCATCGCTAATGAGCGTTCACAGGAACACTCGTTAGCAATGATCTGGCAGTGTAATACTGCCGCCAATTAACTGACGAATGAGCAAACGCTCGTTCATCGGATAATTGGAATCTTTTAGCAGGTTTAAAAATCCTCATTTGCCGGCGGCAGATCGTGCTGTGTAGTGTGCTGCTGGCTAACAATAAATCAGTATGGGGACATGCGACGGCAATAGCGATCGCTCGTCCCCATACTAAGGAGGAGATCGTTGCATGGAATAGCAGCTGTCACCACTGCTGACGAGCAGGCGATTGCTAGGAAGGAAAGCTTTTCTCCGACAATCGCCTTAACCCTTAGGCTACCAGCGCCGTACAGTGCGATGCGTAAACATGACGCCCGCTCGCACGTGCAGCCGGCGTCATGGCCGGCAGATCTCTGCTGTTTCACATAATGCCGATCCCGGTAATTAAATGCTTTAGATGCTGTGATCAAGTGAGATCACGGCACCTAAAGGAGCAAAAACCTACCTAGCCGTGTGTCCAATCCGGGCATAGGTAGTTGTGCTGAATACTGGTAGCCTTACTGAGTAGGCTAACAGTATTCAAACTGCCTTTCTTATTTTGGCCACCAGATGGCAGGCCAGGATAAGAAACCAGCAAAAGTTAGCAAAATAAGCTAATAATAAATTCCTGATATACCAAAAAAAAATAAAAAATTACCGAATAAGCTCCTATATGATGCCCATAATGATCACAAAAAATAAAGTTAAAAAAATATATAAAAGTTTAAATCACCCCCCTTTCCATATGATTAAAAAATAAATACCTAAATAATAAATATAAACATCATGGGTATCACCGCGACCAAAAAAGCCTATACTAATAAAATAGAAAAAAAAAATTCCAATACGGCGAATGGCGTAACGGAAAAAAGGGTCAAAATGGGCAATTTGCCATTTTTTCATTGCTTCTCTTACCCAAAAAAATGTAATAAAATGTGATCAAAACGTCATGCACACTCCAAAATGGTATCAATTAAAAGTACAGATTGTTCTGCAAACAATGAGCCCCTAAACAGCTCAGTAGACATAAGTATAAAAAAAGTTATGGGGGTCAGAATATAGATATAAAAAAATAAAAATAAATTCTCAAAGTAAATTTTTTTTTTTACACTATTTAGACAAAGAACCTATACATATGGGGTATCGTTGTAATCGTACTGACCCAGAGAATGAAGGGAATGGGTCAGATTTGCCGTAAACAATACGCCGTGGAAACAAAACCCTTAAAACGGTGGAGGGGTTGTGTTTTTTTCCCAATTCCACCCCATTTGGAATTTTTTGACCGCTTCCCACAACATTTTATGCCATAATTAATGGTGGCATTAGAAAGTACAACTTGTCCCGCAAAAATAAGCCCTGATACAGCTATGTGACCGGAAAAATAAAAATAAAGTTATGGCTCACGGAAAATAGGGAAGAAAAATAAAAATGCAGAAACTAAAAAACCTCCGGTAGCCAAAGGGCTGTTTCACACGAGCGAGTCCATTGCAGGAATCGCGCTCCGTGTGCGAGTGTGATCCTCCGCTCTGGACTTGCAGGAGCGCACGGCATTATCGTGATTTATAATGCTATGTGCCTCTGCTTGACCTTATTTCTACAGAATCATACTGACAGCTTTATGTCACTATGATTCTGTGTGGCATGCAGAGACGCACAGCATAATAAATCATGATAATGGCGTGTGCTCCTGCAAGTCCACACGGAGCGCGATTCCCGCAATGGACTCGCTCGCGTGAAACAGCCCAAAGGGTTAAAGAACGCATAGTGTAATATAACCATTAGTATTGTCTGCAGCTGTGATGTGGAAAAAAAAGAAGCTTTAAGAGATACACAAAAGATCTGCAAGTGCCCAGGTGGTTCCTATTGCTGTGAGTGTCCAGAACCCCTTCAGAATTACTGGTCAATATCTCCTCCCCCAGCATCCTGCTTACATCACTCGCTGCGCAAATCCCACGTTGGCATACATCACCGCTGGGCGTTCGCAGTCCGCTCAGTGATGAAGCTGCTCAGAGTGGGGGATCGGACCGGGCCCGGCGGTGGTGATGTGTGGCACTGTGGGATTTCGGAGGACACTGGCTGACTTACACAAAGCCAGGTGAGGAGTTATTGACCCGTAACTCCGAAGGGGTCGTCCTGGGCACTAACAGCAATAGGAACAGCCCCCGGGCACTTGCAGATCTCTTCATACTTCTTTTTACCAACATCACAGCCGCAGACAACACCGTGAAAGGTACTGTTTGTGAACTGTAATGTGATCCTAACAGTTTATTGTGAGGAAAATAGCCGAAAGACTCTCTTCTTTAAATTAAGAAATAAACTTTGAGCAGCTAATATGAAAAATGAAGAAGATCTATGAGAATGGAGCATAAAGACAAGAGAACCAAACCAGATTAGATCATTCTGTGCTGCAAATCTGGTTTCCCATTATGTTCAACATTACTGTTTTATACGTTACAAAAAGTTCTGGCAACTTTTCTATTTAGACACTTGAATGTCTGCACAGTTGGTAACGGATGTAGAAGTTAAACTCTGCACATAGAACCATATGTACCTTTTCCTTTGGAATCATCATCGGCTGTGAAGTTAGTTTCATCAATACTCTTAATCCAGAGCAAAGTATCGGGGCTGTACACTAGGCTCCCTAAAACATCAGAAGAGCAACATGTTATTCAACAATACTGAACATTGCTACTATAGTGTTTTTTTTAAACTAAATCTTAAAGGGGTTGTCAGAGCTGAACCCGGACATATCACCATTTACACCCACGCCGCCCCGCTGATACGAGCATCGGAGCATTTCGCGCTGAATCGCGCAGGGCAAAGGCTTTTTATGGAGAACCAGTGACGTACTGGGCTCCCCATGGGCTTCCGCCTAGCGGTAAGCCCGGTGACGTCACTGGCACTGATGTGCGGGTTTTAGCGCTGCCCTAGTCTGTAAAACGGCTAGGGTAGCACTAAATTCCGCCCATGACGTCACCGGAAACACTACTGTACAGAAGCCTCTGCCCAGCGGGGTGAAAACCTAAAGAAACAAAATGCTCCAATGCTCATGTCAGAGTGAAGATGGGGATATGCCCTTTAAATTCAGTCCAACCGAGGCTAACCCAGAGCCATCATACTCTTAGAGGGGGTTTCCAACTTGTAGTTGTCTAGTTCAAAACTAGAACTCCCAGCATGCTGTCACAGCTGCAAACTTGGTAATAAAAAGTAATGCAAAACATGCGGTGTATAGTTTTATAATAAAATTTGTACAAGTAAGGGTACTTTCACACTTGCGTTAAAGTTTTCTGGTATTGAGTTCGGTCACAGGGGCTTAATACCGGAAAAAAACGCTTCCGTTTTATCCCCATGCATTCTGAATGGAGAGCATTCCGTTCAGGATGTCTTCAGTTCAGTCACTCTTACGGTATTTTCTCCGGCCAAAATTCTAGATCACTTCCCGAAATTTATTAATGCCGGATCCGGTACCAAGTGTTCCGGAATACCGGATCCGTTTTTTCCAGATGACACCGGAGAGACGGATCTGGTGTTTCAATGCATTTGTCAGCCGGATCCGCAAACAAATGCTATCCATTTGCATACAGATTTCCGGATCCGGCAGGCAGTTTCGGCAACGGAACTGCCTGCCGGAAACCAACATCGCAAGAGTGAAAGTACCCTGAATGATTCCCATCAAACCAAGACGGGTTCCTTCAGCTTCCGCTGTCCCTTTCAAATATTGCTCATATATTACGATCAACGCGGAGCTGTACCAAAGGTGGAATTAAAAGTTTCACCCCTCTGAATAAAAGATGTTTGCTGTCAAACTTCCAAGAAACACCATCAACTAACAGCTTTAGGCTACATGCACACGACTGTATGTGTTTTGCCATCCGTTTTTTTTTTTGCGGATCCATTGTAACAATGTCTAAAACGGACAAGAATAGGACAGGTTATATTTTTTTTGCGGGGCTACGGAACGGACATACTGATGCGGACAGCACACATTTTTTGCGGACCCATTGAAATGAATGGGTCTGCAACCTATCCGCCAAAAAAAACGGAATGGACACGGAAACAAACAACGTTCGTGTGCATGTAGCCTTATAGTATGGATATGTGCTGCACCAATCTATGATATGGCTCCCATGGAGATCTATGTGCCCGTACTCTACCTCTGTGCGTCTCCACATTTACACTTAGATCTTTCTCTCATGTATTTTGTGTGAATGATATTGTTGCACACTTTATTGCATCCTCCTCCACATTCAGTTTGCATCAGCCTATGTAATCAGCCCGGCGCAAACGAGCGGTGAAATAGGGCCCTTAGGGTCCATTCACACGTCCGTTGTTTCTTTCCTGATCTGTTCCGTTTTTTTGCGGAACAGATCTGGACCAGTTCTGTACCCAGTCATTTTCAATGGGTCCTGAAAAAAAAATCGGACAGCTCAATGTCTGATTTTTTTTCAGGACCCATTGAAAATGACTGGGTACAGAACTGGTCCAGATCTGTTCCGCAAAAAACGACGAAGAAACAACGGACGTGTGAATGGACCCTTTGGCTAAACTTAGACAAGGCACTTGTGAGAAATTTGTACAGGGGATATTTTAAATTTGCTGGATTTCTTAGATGTTAGCATATTTTTGTTAGATACAGTGGCTATAAAAAGTCTACACACCCCTGTAAAATGTCAGGTTTCTGTGATGTAAAAAAAATGAGAAAAAGATAAATAATTTCAGAACTTTTTCCACCTTTAATGTGACCTATAAACTGTACAACTCAATTGAAAAACAAACTGAAATCTTTTAGGTAGAGGGAAGAAAAAATATAAAAATAAAATAATACAGTTGCATAAGTGTGCACACCCTTAAACTAATACTTTGTTGAAGCACCTTTTTTCTTCCCTCCACCTAAAAGATTTCAGTTTGTTTTTCAATTGAGTTTATAGGTCACATTAAAGGTGGAAAAAGTTCTGAAATTATTTATCTTTTTCTCATTATTTTTACATCACAGAAACCTGACATTTTAACAGGGGCGTGTAGACTTTTTATATCCACTGTACATGTAAAACAATGGGGCGTTATACATTTGTTTTCCTGCCTATGGAGTAGTAGTAATATGCAGCATTACCAAAACTAGTGAGAGTAATGTGGTAATGGAGGGGGGCCGACTACCCAGCGCTATTCTCCGCACCTGCAGATACTGGGGGTCAGATTAGGATTTCACCTCTGGAAGTCAAATTATACAGGAGGAGAATGGAGGAGGGATGGCTATGCACAACCCTCTACTTTGTAGTCTATGGATACTATGAAAACAGTCAGGGAAGCCGTTCTCTCGTATGATGGGGGACCTCCACCGATCAGGCGTTCACGGTATATACTGTATACAGCATCTTCATACGGTTTCCTTTTACATTGAGTACCTCGTTTATTTGAGTCGGCCTCTTCCTTCACCGATCCATAAAATTCTAAAGGATGCAAAAAAGGGACAAATGCTGAATGTTTGGATTGTAAAATGAGACATCGCCATTCGCCACTATGTATATGTAATCTAAAGCAGGTAGGTAGAACGTTGCATGGCTTCATGGTACTAAATCTAGGACTTCTATTACCCTGTCCAGAGCTGTCTGCACATGAAGACTCCATGTCTTCTTCCTCTTTAATCCTTGGATAACTGCGTGAATTAATTAATGGATCACCTAGAAAATATACACAGAAGGTATATCATTCTGATCCAAAAGCCAAGCAGAAGAAAAAGAATGATGTGCAATACCTTTATTCTGAAAGGTGTCCGTATTGCCTATGGTTTTAGGGATCTACGTTTTCTTCTGCAATAAATTTTCTGAAATATATAGCAATACCTCGCACAGTGTAACACTCGCTTCCCTAAAAAGCCAACCCCAAACTGTTTTGGTGCTTTCATCGTAATTAGGCAGGACATTTATACAGATTGGTTCTGTAGAAATCTTGCATGGAATACAAGGGTTAATTTCCTGCCGATCTCTTCCACTTTGCAGATGTATGAATGGATGGAGCTTTTGCAATGGGCGAGGCTTAAGGCCGAATGCACGTGGCCGAGAGCGGTCCGTGGTATGCTGGGCTGGATTCCTGTTCAGAGCAGGAGCGCACGGCGTCATTGGTTCCTATGACGCCGCTGCACTACAGTAATACACTGGTATGATCTATACGAATGTAATACTGTAGTGCAGCGGCGGCATGAAGCGCACGGCGTCATAGCAACCAATGACGCCGTGCGCTCCTGCTCTGAACAGGAATCCAGCCCGGCATACCACGGACCGCTCTCGGCCTAACAGATATAAAATTGGAGGATAGCTCGTTCCCCACCCGTGCGCGGTGACATCTCTTGGTGCAAAACACAACCAAAGCAGGTAAAGTGGTAGCTTCATGGTTGGAATCGCTGAGATACTACGCGTTTTAGGCTACTTTCACACGAGCGGTTTTCTTTTCCAGTGTTGAGTTCTGTCACAGTTTTATCCTAATGTATTCTGAATGGAGAGCGATCCGTTCAGGATGCATCAGTTCAGTCCCTCTTACGTTTTTTGGACGGAGAAAATACCGCAGCACGCTGCAGTTTTCTCTCCGGCCAAAAATCCTGAACACTTGCCGAAATGCCGGATAAAAAAGTGTATTAGTGCCGGATCCGGCATTAAGTGTTCCGGCAAAACTGATCCGGTTTCCCGGTCTGCGCATGCGCAGACCTTTAAAAATGCAAAAAAAAAAAAATAATAATAATAATACCGGATCCATTTTTCCAGATGACATCGGAGAGATGGATCCGGTATTTCAATGCATTTGTCAGACGGATCCGTCTCACAAATGCATCTGCTTGCGTCCGGATTGGCGAAAGAACTTCCTGCCGGAATCCTCTGCCGCAAGTGTGAAAGTAGCCTTAGGCCTCTTTCACACGGGCGTCATGGATTTGGGCCGGATAAGATGCGGGTGCGTCGCAGGAAAATCGGCATGTTTGGTACCCAAACCCGAACTTCTTCACAGAAGTTCGGGCTTGGGATCGGTGTTGTGTAGATTGTATTATTTTCCCTTAGAACATGGTTATAAGGGAAAATAGAAGCATTCTGAATACAGAATGCATAGTACAATAGCGCTGGAGGGGTTAAAAAAATTATAATAATTTAACTCACCTTAATCCACTTCTCTTCTTTCTTCAGGACCCGGGTAAAGGACTTTTGATGACATCACTGCGCTCATCACATGATCCATCACCATGGTGATGGATCATGTGACGGACCATGTGATGAGCGCAGTGATGTCACCACAGGTCCTTTTCCTCCTGCACAGCAAAGATGAAGACCGAAGAGATGCCGGGCTGCGCGAACAAGTGGATTAAGGCGAGTTAAATTATTTTTTTTAACCCCTCCAGCGCTATTTTACTATGCATTCTGTATTAAGAATGCTATTATTTTCCCTTATAACCATGTTATAAGGGAAAATAATAATGATCGGGTCACCATCCCGAGAATCTCCTAGCAACCGTGCGTGAAAATCGCACCGCATCCGCACTTGCTTGCGATTTTCACGCAGCCCCATTCACTTCTATGGGGCCTGTGTTGCGTGAAAAACGCACAATATAGAGCATGCTGCGATTTTCACGCAACGCACAAGTGATGCGTGAAAATCACTGCTCATGTGCACAGCCCCATAGAAATGAATGGGTCGGGATTCAGTGCGGGTGCAATGCGTTCACCTCACGCATCGCACCCGCGCAGGAAAACTCGCCCGTGTGAAAGGGGCCTTAGAGCGCAAGGACTCCTTTCTCAAGTCTAAAAGGCTTGTCACATATCACTTAGACTTGAGCACAGAAGTCTTACACTCTGAAACGCGTCATATTTCAGAGGTTCTAATAAAGAAGCTACCACTTTACCTGCTTTGGTCGTGTTTTGTGCCAAGAGATGTCACAGCGCACGGGTGGATTTGAAGGTCCACTGATCCTCTACACCAGGGATGCCCAACCTGCGGCCTTCAAAAATCCCAGCATGCCCGGACAGCCTACAACAGGGCATGGTGGGAGTTGTAGTTTTAACAACGGCTGGAGGGCCGCAGGTTGAGCATCCCTGCTCTACACGTTCCTTTCCTCCTGGACATCAGCAGCACCACAACTACGACTAGTGATAAACCTAATCCATCATATTATACACTGGGTTACTGTCCGGGGTTTATGACCACCGTGCAATCCAGCAGAGGTGGCCGTGCTTGCACACAATAGGAAAAAGTGCCTATGTGCGTTCCCACGGACCCGGCCATGAGAGAGGCTGGCACTTTTAACTATAGTCTGCAAGCATGGCCACCCCTGCGGGATTGCAGCGGTGGTCGTAAGCCCTGGAAACGAGCCGTGTATAATGAGATGGAAAAAATAATCAATCAATCCAGCAAGGGAGACAATCTGGACAATCCCAATACATCGGTAAGTGCCTTGTATTAACTGTCTACATAATAAATGCTGACAACCCCTTTAAGGGGAATCTGTCAGCAGTTTTGTAGGGGCGACCAGGAAACCAATGTATACCCATGCAGCATAACAAATATCCTCTCGGTGATCCCAAACAATGAAGAGTCCTGGGCATTACGCGGTTAATGCTTCCCCCCCCCCTATCGGAAAACGATAGGGTTGAATAGAGCAGTAGCTGACATTTTGCTCCATTTAAACAGGGGTTCACGTGACGCCCACTGAATGCGTGAACCCGCCCTTAGGGTCCATTCACACATCCGTGTGCGTTTTACGGATCCACAAAACACGGACAGCGGCAATTTTGCGGACCGCACATTGCCGGCACTAGTAGAATATGCGGAGAAGAAGAAGAGGACATATTCTATTTTTTAGTGTTTGGAATCAATTCATAGTTCCGCCAAAAAAGGGGAGAAGGCAAGTAAAAAAAATGTTTATATATATATATATATATATATATATATATATATCCCCAATTCTGTCTGCTGCACGTGTTTCGTCAGTATCTCCCCCTCCCCTCAGGTCAGGGGTTTTGGATCACAACCAAAAAGGAAAACAAACACTGACCCAGAATAAGAGTCAATCTCTGAAGTCTGCCACAGACTGACCACAGGCTGCTCTGTGCACTGCTCCACCTGCTTCCATAACCAACTATGAGGACACAATTACCTTTCGCTCTGCATTTTCATTCCCAGACAGACCAATACCCTCCCTCTCCGTAGTGACTAGAATGGAGGTGCTCCTGGTAGGTATGACGTCACAGGAAGAGGCGGAGTCTCGTCGTCTAATGGGCGGGGTCTGCAGCTTACAGAAGAAACTTCAGACAGGAGAGGGGAGGAGCTTGAGGTGGCTGCTGGCCGGTCTGTGAATGGGACTCATGTATTTACATAGGACTGTGTGAAGGGCGGGAGTGATGTCACTTACCTGCAGTGTCGCACTGGGGTGCTGAATAGAACAGTATTGTGCACGGCACTATATCAAATCGTTTCCCATTAACCCCTTAGTGACCACCCATACGCCTTTTTTCCAGCGGTCACTAAGGGGCCTTAGGCTGGGCTGCCGCTTTTTTTTTTTACGATGGCCCAGTCTAAGCGCTTTACGGGCCCCCCCTCACATGAGATCCGCGGCCCTGCTTTAGGCGAGTATTCCGCGCGGATGGGATGCGTGAGGTGAACGCATTGCACCCGCACTGAATCCTGACCCATTCACTTCAATGGCGCTGTGCACATGAGCTGCGATTTTCACGCATCACTTGTGCGTTGCGCGAAAATCGCAGCATGCTCTATATTGTGCGTTTATCACGGAACGCAGGCCCCATAGGCTGAGTGAAAATCGCAAGCAAGTGCGGATGCGGTGCGATTTTCACGCATGGTTGCTAGGTGACAGTCTATTCACTGTATTATTTTCCCTTATAACATGGTTATATAATAGCATTCTTTAATACAGAATGCATAGTAGGTGGTCAATTGAGGGTTAAAAAAAAAATAATTAACTCACCTCCTCCTCTTGATCGTGTAGCTGCCGGTCTCTTCTTACTTCTTTAATCATGAGCTGCCGGCTAAAGGACCTGTGGTGACGTCAGATCACATGGTCCAATCACATGGTCCATCACCTTGGACCATGTTATATGACATCACCACAGGTCCTTTAGCCGGCAGCTCATGATTGAAGAAGTAAGAAGAGACCGGCAGCTACGCGATCAAGAGGAGGAGGTGAGTTAATTATTTTTTAACCCTCAATTGACCACCTACTAAGCATTCTGTATTCAGAATGCTATTATTTTCCCTTATAACCATGTTATAAGGGAAAATAATACAATCTACATAACCTCGATCCCAAGCAGTTCGGGTCTGGGTACCACAGTCGGTTTTTTATCACGCGCGTGCAAAACGCATTGCATCCGCGATAAAAACTGAACAACGGAACGCAATCGCAGTCAAAACTGACTGCAATTGGGTACCTACTCGCGCGGGTTTGCCGCAACGCATCCGGACCTTATCCGGACACGCCCGTGTGAACTCAGCCGTAACAGCCCAGACCAGCATAATCCGCCGCATATAAAGTGCTGGCAGAGGGAGCGGATGCCTTCCATCAGCTTGCGGGGTGCTGATGTGTGTGGAGGTTGCCTGGGGTCTGATGCAAGCCCCAGACCAGCCTCGAGTAATTTCCAGCAGGCTGTGCCTCTGTGGCGCAGCCTGCTGGTCAATGTCAGAATAGCATTGCCATTACAATGCAATGCACTTGACTATAGGGATAGTACATTGCATTTTAAAAGCAATCAAAAAGCTGTCAGTTATAGTCCCCTTGTTGGACTATTAAGTGGTAAAAAAACCAACTAAATTTATTCAATAAATAAAAATCCCAAAAAAGAATTACGCTTTTTTTTCCTATTGAAAGTACGCTTTTCAATGAAAAAAATTGCAAAAAAAATAAAATCTTCCCTATATGTTTGGTATTGCCGCGTCCATAACGACCTGGACTACAAAAATATAACATAAATTATCCCCTACGGTGAACGCTGTAAAAAAAAAATAAAAAAAAAAATGAAAAAACTTAATAACAAGCGATCAAAAAGCGCCATTAACTCCAAAATGATACCAATGAAAAATACAAGCTGTCCCCCATAAATCAAGCCCTCACACAACTCCATATAAAGAAAAAAAAAAAGTTATGGGTCTTGGGAAGTGGCAATCCAAAAACATTTTTCTTTTGCAAAAAAAGTCGTAAAACGTAAAAAAAACTATATGTATTGGGTATCGCTGTAATTGTACTGACCCAGAGAATAAAGATATTGTTATTATTTATACCGAAAAACAAACGCCGTAAAATTTATAATGCAAAAACAGTGGCAGTTTTGCTGTTTTTCCCATCTCCCTCCCAGAAAGAGTTAATAAAAGTTAATCAGAAAGTTATCTGTACCCTAAAATGGCGCCATTAAAAACTACAACTTGTCCCGCAAAAAACAGCTATATAGACGGAAAAATAAAAAAAGTTATAGCTCTTGGAACGCGACGATGAAAAAAGGAAGAAAACCGCTTGGTCAGTAAGGCCCAAAAGAGGCTGGTCACTAAGGGGTTAAGCAACTCATTTAGGGTCCATTCACACGTCCGTGGTGCATTGCGAATCCGCAATACACCCGGCCGGCAACCCCATAGAACTGCCTATTCATGTCCACAATTGCTGCCAAGAATAGGACATGTTCTATTTTTTTCCGGAGCTGCGGACCGGAAGATCGGGGCCGGGCTCCGGAAATGCGGATGCGGAGAGCACATAGTGTTCTCTCCGCATCCATTCCTGCCCGATTGAGAATGAATGGGTCCGCACCAATTCCGGATATTGCGGAACGGATGCGGACCCATTCCACGGACGTGCGAATGGACCCTTAGTTGATAACTGTGTCTGTTACTTACAGTCAGTGGTTGGACAGCAGTCACACGTGGACGTTCCATGTCCTAGATGAACCACCTGTCCCCCCAGCCTAAACAATATCCAAAGTGAAGGAAATGTTTGCTGGCATATTCAAAAGGATACGTTTATTGAAGTGAATATGCCATACACCACCAGGTATCTGCCCCTATAGGGTCTTTATCACTCCAATAAACTTAAAAGGTTTTTCCAACGTTTTACTACTGATGACCTATCCTGTTGATAGGAGGCAGAATGCTGGATGTAGAGGGCGATCACATTTGCATTTTCCGTTTGTATATGTATTTCGCCATAGTGATCTGCACCTACAGGCGGGTTGTGCGGACTCAACCCCCCCACATTTTTTTCTTTGTAGTATATATTGGAGGCATGGCGATCTCCTTGGAGTCATGCACACCTGACCAGTCAATCTGTCCTGGAGGCTGGTTTTAAAGTCAGTATAAAACTGAGTCTGCTTATATAGAACCTACCAGTGGCCATTTGGCTCCAGGAGAAGTATATGGTGGGTTCAGCATGCAAGTTGGTACTTGCATCCCTGGATCGGATGAAAGCTGTAATGGCACCGGACGGGGTTAAAAGCAGAGTGTACTTGGCTTGCATGCTGCACCTGCATTCCCTGGACTTTGTGTGGCTGTCATGGCCCATAAACAGGTAGGAAATAGCGTTAGGGACCACTCAAATGAGATGACCTTGACGTGGTGAGTGGCTTATTACGCTTTGGCCAAAATGTACACCAATGTCTCATCCAGCATGGAGGCAGAATGCTGGATGTAGTGTGCGATCACATTTGCATTTTCCGTTTGTATATGTATTTCGCCATAGTGATCTGCACCTAGAGGCGGGTTGTGCGGACTCAACCCCCCCACATTTTTTTCTATCCTGTTGATAGGTCATCAGTATCTGTGGTGGGGATAAGACACCTGGGACCCCGGCTGATCAGCAGTAGCAGTGATCGCAGTAGCGCCACGGACTCCTCACAGCTCACCAGCGCCGTACATTGTATAGTGGCTGTGCTTGGTATCGCAGCTCAGCCCCATTGACATCTATGGGGCCGATCTTCTCCTAGGCCACTTGATCAATGAATGTGTTGTCACTGGCTCACGAAAAAGCACAGAGAAGAGCCGGAGCCTTGTCAAACAGCTGATCGGCAGAGGTCCTGGGTGTCAGACCCCCACTGATCAGACACTGATGATCTATCCACAGGATAGGTCATCAGTTATAATGTCTTAGAAAACCCCTTTAAATATACGTTGAGTCAGATTTTTAAAGATGGCGCCCACTTCGCAAGCGCAGCAGGCGCTATAGCCGCTAACTGCTTGCTGTTTTAAACAGCAGACACCGAGGCCTAATGTATGCAATTGACAATAATGTCAGTCACACACATTTAACTCCTCAGATGCCATGGTCAAATGTGACTACAACATCTGGGAGCTCAAAAACCTAGTGGGGATCGGGGTACCCAGATAGTGCTCGCTCCTTTAGAATTTTAATTTAGGATTGTATTTTGGAGGGGCTGAAGGGAGGGGAGTGATGGTATTTACATAGGACTGTATGTTGGAGGGCCTGAAGGGCGGGGGAGTGATGTTATTTACATAGGACTGTATGTTAGAGGGCCTGAAGGGTGGGGAGTGATGTTATTTACATAGGACTGTATGTCGGAGGGCCTGAAGGGTGGGGAGTGATGTTATTTACATAGGACTGTATGTTAGAGGGGGCTGGAGGGAGGGGAGTGATGGTATTTACATAGGACTGTATGTTAGAGGGGGCTGGAGGGAAGGGAGTGATGTTTACATGCGACTCTTGGAGGGTAGCAATGTTCTGCAGAATGGGATTGTATGTTGGTCTGTATATATGTTGGCCCATAAAATGGAATTGCCGCAGATCAGAATAAGGCCCCCTGCACACGAACGTGTGCACCGCGTGGTCCGGCTGCGGGCTGCAATGCACGAACACAGTCCGTGGGGCAGCCGCAGCGGATCGCCGACCAATTCACTTTAATGGGTCCGCGATCCGGCCGTTCCGCAAAAAGATAAGGACATGTTCTATATTTTTGCGGAACGGAAGTACGGGATGAAACCCCACGGAAGCACTCCGTAGTGCTTCCGTAGGGTTCTGTTCCGTGCTTCCGTTCCGCATCTCTGGATTTGCGGACCCATTCAAGTGAATGGGTCCGCATCCGTGATGTGAAATGCCAACGGAACAGCACCCGTGTATTGCGGATCCGCAAATGCGGTCTGCAATACGGCAACAGGAAGCACACATTCTTGTGCAGGGGGCCTAAGGGTCCATTCACACGTCCGTAGTGTATTGCGTATCCGCAATACACCCGGCCGGCACCCCCATAGAACTGCCTATTCTTGTCCGCAAGAAACATTTTTAAACCACCCTAGATGATTATAACCAGAAATCGTTAGATTGCCAATTGTAGTCTGTGATGAGTATTTTTTATCTATTACAAAACACACCATTCACTGTATTCCAGTACAGTGCTGCCACCTGCAGGACTGTATTGGAATATACCAGAGATAAGTATTGGAGCCTGCTTGAGGCTGTGGGCTATCACTGGCATATAACCGCTTCCCTGATCTCATCTGGGGAATACTGTTACGGGCATGGGAGCGCACGCCTCCCACGTCTTCACCGCTCAGATGCTGTTGTCACATTTGACAACGGTATATGAGGGATTAAATGCGATCAGCCTTATGACTGATCGCACACATTAGCCCTGAGCCTCTGCTGTTTGAGACAGCAAAAATCTGGTGGCGCCCGCTGCACACGTGAGCGAGCGCCATCTTTAAAGTCACGACTTCTGCCGTACATGTATGGTGGAGGTTGCCAAGGGATAAAGTTCCCAGTCTGCCCCGACGGCCCTGTATCCGGGCACAGCGGTCTCATGGTCTTGTGAATGGAGCTTTAAAAGCAAAGAAATTCAAATTTAGAGAATTGCTAATTTTTCCAAATTTTCTGTAAACTTTGAATTTTTTTTTTTATAAAGGAAAAAAATATTGACCCAAATTTACCACTAACATGAAGTACAGTGTGTCACGCGAAAACAATCTCATCATTGGTTAACCACCTCAGCTCCCCTAGCTTAGACCCCCTTAATGACCGGACCACTTTTTACAATTCTGCACTACACTACTTTCACCGTTTATTGCTCGGTCATACAACTTACCACCCAAATGAATTTTACCTCCTTTTCTTCTCACTAATAGAGCTTTCATTTGGTGGTATTTCATTGCTGCTGACATTTTTACTTTTTTTGTTATTAATCGAAATTGACCGAAATGTTTGCAAAAAAATGAGATTTTTCACTTTCTATTGTAAAATTTTTCAAACAAAACTACATTTCTATATAAATTTTTCTCAAAATTTATTGTTCTACATCTCTTTGATAAAAAAAAATGCAATAAGTGTATATTTATTGGTTTGCGCAAAAGTTATATAGTTTATACTGCCCTGGCATTTTAGGGGACCTAATGAGTGAGAAGTAGTTTGGAATCCAAATGCGTAAAAAATGCCCTGTGAAATCGTAAAGATACTCTTTGGAATTTGGGCCCCTTTGCCCACCTAGGCTGCAAAAGAATTGTCACACATGTGGTATCGCCGTACTCAGGAGAAGTAGGGCAATGTGTTTTGGGGTGTCTTTTTACATATACCCATGCTGGGTGAGATAGATATCTCTGTAAAAGACAACTTTTCCCATTTTTTTATACAAAGTTGTCATTTTACAGAGATATTTCTCTCACCCA
The DNA here is from genome assembly GCF_905171765.1 of Bufo bufo. Taxonomy (NCBI): domain Eukaryota; kingdom Metazoa; phylum Chordata; class Amphibia; order Anura; family Bufonidae; genus Bufo; species Bufo bufo. The sequence goes on along the minus strand of NC_053396.1, from coordinate 211,352,726 downwards.
GCATGGGTATATGTAAAAAGACACCCCAAAACACTTTGCCCTACTTCTCCTGAGTACGGCGATACCACATGTGTGACACTTTTTTGCAGCCTAGGTGCGCAAAGGGGCCCAAATTCCAATCAGAATCTTTACGATTTCACAGGGCATTTTCTACACATTTGGATTCCAAACTACTTCTCACGCTTTAGGTCCCCTAAAATGCCAGGGCAGTATAAATACCCCACAAGTGACCCCATTTTGGAAAGAAGACACCCCAGGGTATTCCGTGAGGGGCATGGCGAGTTCATAGAATTATTATTATTTTTTTGGCACAAGTTAGCGGAAATTGTTTTTTTTTTTTTTTTTTCTCACAAAGTCTCCCTTTCCGCTAACTTGTGACAAAAAGTTCAATCTTTCATGGACTCAATATGCCCCTCAGCGAATACATTGGGGTGTCTACTTTCCGAAATGGGGTCATTTGTGGGGTGTGTTTACTGTTCTGGCATTTTGGGCGAGGCTAAATTGTGAACAACCCTGTAAAGCCTAAAGGTACTCGTTGGACTTTCGGCCCCTTTACGCACATAGGCTGCAAAAAAGTGTCACACATGTGGTATCGCCGTACTCAGGAGAAGTTGGGCAATGTGTTTTGGGATGTATTTTTACATATACCCATGCTGGGTGAGAGAAATATCTCTGTAAATAGACAACTTTGTATAAAAAAAATAAAAAAGTTGTCATTTACAGAGATATTTCTCACACACAGTATGGGTATATGTAAAAATACACCCCAAAACACATTGCCCTACTTCTCCTGAGTACGGCGATACCACATGTGTGACACTTTTGTGCAGCCTAGGTGCGTAAAGGGGCCCAAATTCCAATGAGAATCTTTACGATTTCACAGGGCATTTTTTACGCATTTGGATTTCAAACTACTCACGCTTTAGGTCCCCTAAAATGCCAGGGCAGTATAAATACCCCACAAGTGACCTCATTTTAGAAAGAAGACACCCCAAGGTATTCCGTGAGGGGCATGGCGAGTTCCTAGAATATTATTTTTTTGGCACAAGTTAGCGGAAAATGATTTTATTTATTTTTCTTACAAAGTCTCATATTCCACTAACTTGTGACAAAAAATAAAATTTTACATGAACTCGCCATGCCCCTCACAAAATACCTTGGGGTGTCTTCTTTCCAAAATGGGGTCACATGTGGGGTATTTATACTGCCCTGGTATTTTAGGGGCCCTAAAGCGTGAGAAGAAGTCTGGAATATGAATGTCTAAAAAAATTTACGCATTTGGATTCCGTGAGGGGTATATGGTGAGTTCATGTGAGATTTTATTTTTTGTCACAAGTTAGTGGAATATGAGACTTTGTAAGAAAAAACTTGTGCCAAAAAAAAAAAATTTCTATGAACTCGCCATGCCCCTCAAAAGTGATCTTTTTATAGCGCTGTAGTGATTTGACGGTGTTTTTGCAGTGATCAGAAAAAAATAAATTTCTGTCACTGCGGTGGGGCGGACTGAACGCAAGTGTGCGGACAAGATCAGGCCTGATCGGGCGAACACTGCGTTTTTTGTAGAGCCTATAGAACATGTCCTATTCTTGTCCGCATTAGGCATTTTCTATATAGTTCTGGCAATGTGCGGATCCGAAAAGGCATTTTCTATATAGTTCTGGCAATGTGCGGATCCGCAAAATGCGGAAAGCACATTGCCGGTGTCCGTGTTTTGCTGATCCGCGGTGTCCGTGTTTTGCGAATCCGCCGGATCCGCGAAACACATACGGACGTCTGAATGGAGCCTTACAGGGGGGTGATCAATGACAGGGGGTGATCAGGGCGTCTATATGGGGTGATCACCCCCCTGTAAGGCCCCATTCAGACGTCCGTATGTGTTTTGCGGATCCGTGGATCCGCAAAACACATACGGACGTCTGAATGGAGTCTTACAGGGGGGTGATCAATGACAGGGGGGTGATCAGGGAGTCTATATGGGGTCATCACCCCCCTGTAAGGCCCCATTCAGACGTCCGTATGTGTTTTGCGGATCCGTGGATCCGCAAAACACATACGGACGTCTGAATGGAGTCTTACAGGGGGGTGATCAATGACAGGGGGGTGATCAGGGAGTCTATATGGGGTCATCACCCCCCTGTAAGGCTCCATTCAGACGTCTGTATGTGTTTTGCGGAGCTGCGGATCCGATCCGCAAAACGCATACGGACGTCTGAAAGGAGCCTTACAGGGGGGTGATCAGGGAGTCTATATGGGGTGATCACCCCCCTGTCATTGATCACCCCCCTGTAAGGCTCCATTCAGACGTCTGTATGTGTTTTGCGGAGCTGCGGATCCGATCCGCAAAACACATACGGACGTCTGAATGGAGCCTTACAGGGGGGTGATCAATGACAGGGGGGTGATCAGGGAGTCTATATGGGGTGATCAGGGGTTAATAAGTGACAGGGGGTGGGGGGTGTAGTGTAGTGTAGTGGTGTTTGGTGCTACATATTACAGAGCTGCCTGTGTCCTCTGGTGGTCGATCCAAACAAAGGGGACCACCAGAGGAGCAGGTAGCAGGTATATTAGACGCTGTTAACAAAACAGCGTCTAATATACCTTTTTGGGGTTAAAAAAATCGGATCTACAGCCTGCCAGCGAATGATCGCCGCTGGCAGGCTGTAGATGTACTAGTTTACCTCCCGATCCTGTAAACGCGCGCGCCTGTGTGCGTGTGTTCACAGGAAATCTCGCGTCTCGCGAGATGACGCGCCGAAGCGTCAAGGAGGAACAAATTGACCGCCTCCGGAACGCAATCCTGCGTTAGGCGGTCCGGAGGCGGTTAAATAAGTAAAAGCATTCCAAAGGTATTACCACATCAAGTGACATGTCAAATTTGCAAAAATAGGCCTGGACAGGAAGGTGAAAAGCGGCTTGGTCTTGAAGGGGTTAAAGTATATATATTTTTTTACAGCACAGCGAACGTCATAAATAGGGAGGAGCAAATCGACTTCAGATTAAATATCCGAAGTCGATTCACATAAAACTTTGTTGGACTACTGTGCGGAGCAAGAGCTCCATACAGTATTAGGCCTCATGCACACGACCGTATTTTGTTTCCTTGTCCGTTCTGTCTTTTTTGCTGATAGGATGCGGACCCATTCATTTCAATGTGTCAGTATGGCCGTTCTGTAGCCCCTGCAAAAAAAAATAGTGCAAGGATAGGCATTATTAAAATGGATGCCATACGGACGTCATCCGTTTTTTTTTGCGGATCGCAAAACACATACGGTCGTGTGCATGTAGCCTTAGAATGTATTGGCTCAGATGAGCTGAAGTTATTACTTCGCAAAGTCTCGCAAGACTTCGGGCAATAACTTTTAAAAAAAAATTCTACTGTTAAAAACCTTTTCCCGAACTCTGTTTCGGTTCCAAGTGGTACCGAAACCGAGCTCGGGAAAAAGTTTTTAACAGTAGAAATAAAATTTTTGAGCAAATAAATACTGTACAGAGCAGTTGCGTTGCTCAGTACAGTATTTAAACAAAGTTTTAGGGTCCATTCACACGTCCGCAATTCTGTTCTGCATTTTGCGTAACCATTCATTTCTATGGGGCCACACTGTGTGCTGTCTGGATCCGGAAATGCGGAAACTGTGACTATCATTATCGTGAAAATCTTTTATTATATATATTATGTACGAATTAATAGATTAATTAGCACATAGCACTTTATATATTTTTCATTAATGTAGGTATTTAGATTATGCATTTTAGGATTGGGAGTATATGTTCTTTTTTTTTTTAATGTTAGTATGAATTATTGATATGGATTATATGAAATGTATTTTCTGAAATGTTGCTATTTAAGAACCTATTTAACATTTAGAATTATTGTTCCACATAGCTATACTATAGAGCTTTGGATTCCCTTACTCTGAATCCTTCTACTTCATATTCTCATTTTTCTGCTTTCTACTTTCCTCACCTGTTTTTTCTCTCCTTTCTGTCGATGCACCTTAAAGAGGACCTTTCATCGGTCCAAACATTGTGAACTAAGTATCATGACATATACAGCGGCGCCCGGGGAGCTCACTGCACTTACTATTATCCCTGGGCGCCGCTCCGTTCTCCCGTTATGTCCTCCACTATGTTCGGGGACTTGGTTATAGTAGGCGGAGTCTGCCCTTGTTCTGCTGGGCGTCTCCTTCTCCCAGGCTGTAGCGCTGGCCAATCGCAGCGCAGAGCTCACAGCCTGGGAGGTTTTTTCTCCCAGGCTGTGAGCTCTGCGATGCGATTGGCCAGCGCTACAGCCTAGGCGAAGGAGACGCCCAGAAGAACAAGGGCAGACTCCGCCTACTATAACCAAGTCCCCGAACATAGTGGAGGACATAACGGGAGAACGGAGCGGCGCCCAGGGATAATAGTAAGTGCAGTGTATTGTCCCCTTTTGTTCTGCATATGAGTAAGGTGCCACATATTGTATACATCTATGTTTCTGCCCCTTCTAGCAATAGATCCTTCTTTGCCCTCCCTGCATGACTTGCAGTGTCCAGTTCCCCTCATTCAGCCCATTTCTCCTCCTCCGTGTGACGAGCGGATCGTGCGCTCCACCTTCCATTGTGGAGCGCACGATGCGTTCCATTGCGGCATCCGGCTTCCGGTCATGTGTTACCCACATCCGGTGCCGGAATGCTGCAGATTCGGATACTCTGTTACGTGTCCGCTTCTATATAGGGGCTCCTACTGGTAATATTAACATCGGCCACACCCCTATTCATCCAGGATGGTGTGGGTCATGATGCCAGCGCACCCCTTGTTGTTTCTTTCATGTGGCCGTGATTTCACAGGTGGAACGCATGTGCGTTCCACCTATTAACTATGTGGACTTCCTACTTGCGGCCATGCCTCGCTCTGCACATCCACACATGGTGCTTATGAAATTCCACTGCACAGGTGATTACCATCTAAGTTTTATCTATTACCTTATATAAAGCGATGCCCCAGCAGTTACTCCTTACCCCTGAGGAAGCCGGATTGCTCCGGCGATACGCGTTGGGCGCTTTCTCATTTTCTCCAGGTCCACTGCACCAGCTGTTCATGTAGGTTTGGCCCCTCCATTGTGACCATATTCAGGTCTGTTTGTATTTTAGAGGTCTCACCTTATATTACATTCTCTTCATGTTTCACATTGATATTCTCATATGCTGGTTTTCATTATTTGTGCCTATGGTGGGGCAACTCAGTGGACCTGTATGTGCTGGTTACATAATATTTATTGCATACCGCACTTTGCTCTAATTGTATACAATTTTTTAATGTGTCTGTTGGTGTGTCTAATAAACTTTATATACTTTTTATACTGATTCATTGTCGGATGTGCATTTATGGGGTGGTTCTGTTGACCCTCTCTTGGGTTAGGTCTTATTGGTTCATGCTTGTTTTCACCGCCCCTTGCACTCCGCATATTATTTGGTGTGCCCCCTAACCTTGTTACTTGATTGCAGTGAGATCCCTGGGCGGCGCTGTATATGTCATGATACTTAGTTCACAATGTTTGGACCGATGAAAGGTCCTCTTTAACTATAGCTCCCACGCCTATCCAGGAGTTCATAGCGATATGAATACGGCTGAGTGCGCATGACGGTCTGACGGCTAGCAGGCTTCCCTCTGTCTCCAAGGGAGATCGGACGTGGGTGACGTCGGTCAGTGCCGCTCAGCGACACGTGACGGCCCTTACTGACGTCGGACTCGGGAGATGGGCGGAAGCGGATGTGATGCGGCTGGCTCCGATTGGTCATGCGTCGCAGGGAGCCATTATTCGTCGCTTGCATCACATGATTGTTAGGAGACTTTTCATTGGATATTCCATTATTTTAAATACTGATCATCTGGCCCCATTAAAACCACTCCTCCTGAGGACGCAGAACGTCGAGGAGATAACATCCACCTATCCTGACTCTTACTGGTACGATTTTCACTTTATGTCTCTGGTCACCTTCTTCAGAGATTTGTATTGCACTGGATTATTTTTGATGCTGCTCAGGGAATGTGGTGCATTGACTCTGCACCGAGCGACATTTAGAGGGTGGATCCCTCTTCCGGCTCGGTGCATACTTAGTTTAAGGCGCCCTGTTCCCTTTACTAGCATTGTTCCATAGACTCATTACCTTCAGAGTGGCATATATATAAAGAATAGGTGGTGTTATAATTTGGACATATTCGCTATATGCTCATCAGTAATGTTTTGTATTTATATTAGTATTATGCTTGAGTTGTGATTTTTTTTGAATAAAGAGTATACATTTTTAACCTGTGGGACGTGTATCTACTCTTTTCAGTGTGGCATATGTTAAATTAATAGAGTATCCCAGTGACTGCAATTGTTACATTATCTGACCTATTGGTGATTCATTTTATTTTCAGGCAGGCTACTCATTTGTGTACTGGACTATGGGATACACTGTGGGGCTTATGGGACTCGGGAGGACTCAAGTCAGGCGCGAATAGCGCTGCTGCTGAATCATCACATGCACTCAGTCAGTTGCAACAGAGGCAGACCCACCCTGTAAGTTTATTTCCTCCCTCCACTGACACGTTAATAATCTGCATCTTCATTGGCGGCGCAGTGGCTGGCAGCTTCAGAACACCTCTTCCCTTAGGCCTCTTTCACACGAGCGAGGCGTGTGAGGGCCCGATAAGATCCGGGTGCGTTGCGGTGAAATGCGCGATTTTTCCGCGCGAGTGAAAAGCGTTTTAATGCGTTTTGCACGCGCGTGAGAAAAATCACCATGTTTGGTACCCAGACCCAAACCCGGACTTCATCACTGAAGTTCAGGTTTGGGGTAGGTGTTGTGTAGATTTTATTATTTTCCCTTATAACATGGTTATAAGGGAAAATAATAGCATTCTGAATACAGCATGCATAGTACAATAGGGCTGGAGGGGTTAAAAAATAAAGAGAAAAGTTAACTTACCTGCTCCATAGCTGCCGGTCTCTGTTCTATCTTCAGGACCTGGCAAAAGACCTGTGGTGATGTCACTGTGCTCATCACATGGTCCAATCACATGGTTCATCACCATGGTGAGGGACCATGTGATTGGACCATGTGATATGACGTCACTACAGGTCCTTAGCTGGCAGCTCAACATTACAGAAGACAGAGATCTGCAACTACGCAATCAAGTGGACTCGGTGAGTTAATTTTTTATATTTTTAACCCCTCCATCACTATTTTACTTTGCATTCTGTATTCAGAATGCTATTATTTTCCCCATATAACCATGTTATAAGGGAAAAAAATACAGATCGGGTCCCCAGCCCGATCGTCACCTAGCAACCATGCGTGAAAATCGCACCGCATCCGCACTTGCTTGCCATTTTCACACGGCCCCATTCACTTCTATGGGGCCTGCGTTGCGTGAAAAACGCAGAATATAGAGCACGCTGCGATTTTCATGCAACGCACAAGTGATGCGTGAAAATCACCGCTCGTGTGCACAGCCCCATAGAAATGAATGGGTCAGGATTCAGTGCGGGTGCAATGCGTTCACCTCACGCATCGCATCCGCGCGGAATACTCGCCCGTGTGAAAGGGGCCTTAGTGTTTTCATTGGTTGCAGGGGCCGGCCGCGTCATTGGGGAGGGAGGAACTCCACCGAGCAGCCGACGTGAACATAGTGCACGCTGAGTGCGGTGCGCACACGTTCTCTGATCAGAAAATATACTAAACTGCGCAGTAGTACAGTCTAGTTTAAAAAAATAAATAAAATCCTTTGGTGAAAAAGTATTGATTTAGTATCAAAATTTACGCGATGCAACCCTAAACAGCAGCAGCCATTTATGTAGCTCTGTATCCTCTGGCTACGAAATGCCAAAATGGTTTAATTATTTTAAAGCCTCATTCACATGTCAGTGTTTTGGTCAATGATTTTCATCAATGACCGGGAGCCAAAACAAGGATTGGATCAAGTATAAGGCCTCTTTCACACGAGCGTGACGGATCGGCTCCGGATGCGTTCAGTGCAACTCGCACCATTTTGCAAGCAAGTTCAGTCAGTTTTGTCTGCGATTGTGTTCAGTTTTTTCTGTGCGGGTAAAATGCGTTTTGATAACGTTTTTCACGCGCGTGAAAAAAGGGTGCCTCACATCACCTGGGCAAAACTATCTTTCATGCCCGACACCTAAATCATCAGGAGTTAACTGGGAACTGAGAGTGGCCCTGGGGAAAATAACAAAAACTAAAAGTGGCCCCATGTTGTAGGCAGGTCCAAATTGACATAAGGCGGCCAACACAAGTCTGCGGGGTCATCAATACCACAGTGCAGCACAATATTGCCAATCTGATATTGATGACCTAGGTCATGTACCGTATTTTTCGCCCTATAAGACGCACCGGCCCATAAGATGCACCTAGGTTTTTGGGGAGGAAAATAAGAAAAAAATTTTTTTAACCAAAAGGTCTGCTTTTGGTGGGTTTGGAACTAATGGTGGTCTGTGGATGACGGACACTGTTATGGGGGGGATCTGTGGATGACGGACACTTATGGGGGGATCTGTGGATGACGGACACTTATGGGGGGGATCTGTGGATGACAGACACTTATGGGGGGGATCTGTGGATGACAGACACTTATGGGGGGGATCTGTGGATGACAGACACTTATGGGGGGGATCTGTGGATGACAGACACTTATGGGGGGGATCTGTGGATGACAGACACTTATGGGGGGGATCTGTGGATGACAGACACTTATGGGGGGGATCTGTGGATGACAGACACTTATGGGGGGGATCTGTGGATGACAGACACTTATGGGGGGGATCTGTGGATGACAGACACTTATGGGGGGGATCTGTGGATGACAGACACTTATGGGGGGGATCTGTGGATGACAGACACTTATGGGGGGGATCTGTGGATGACAGACACTTATGGGGGGGATCTGTGGATGACGGACACTTATGGGGGGGATCTGTGGATGACGGACACTTATGGGGGGGATCTGTGGATGACGGACACTTATGGGGGGGATCTGTGGATGACGGACACTTATGGGGGGGATCTGTGGATGACGGACACTTATGGGGGGGATCTGTGGATGACGGACACTTATGGGGGGGATCTGTGGATGACGGACACTTATGGGGGGGATCTGTGGATGACGGACACTTATGGGGGGGGATCTGTGGATGACGGACACTTATGGGGGGGATCTGTGGATGACGGACACTTATGGGGGGGATCTGTGGATGACGGACACTTATGGGGGGGATCTGTGGATGACGGACACTTATGGGGGGATCTGTGGATGACGGACACTTATGGGGGGGATCTGTGGATGACGGACACTTATGGGGGGGATCTGTGGATGACGGACACTTATGGGGGGGATCTGTGGATGACGGACACTTATGGGGGGGATCTGTAAATGACGGACACTTATGGGGGGATCTGTGGATGACGGACACTTATGGGGGGGATCTGTGGATGACGGACACTTATGGGGGGGATCTGTGGATGACGGACACTTATGGGGGGGATCTGTGGATGACGGACACTTATGGGGGTGATCTGTGGATGACGGACACTTATGGGGGGGATCTGTGGATGACGGACACTGTTACAGGGGGGGGGGATCTGTGGATGGCACTGTTATATATGTGCCATCCACAGACCCCCCCACCCCTTAACTGTGCCAGCCACAGATTCCATGTGCCCCCCCCCCCCCCAGTATACAAATATAAAATGTATTATTGAATTAAAAGTTATTAAACATGCCCCCCTCACTCCTAATAGTACCGTATGTCCTAATTGCTTCTGTATAATGCCGGCAGGCGCGTCACTCACTGACGTCACTTGTCTGCGCCGCCTGCTTCATTCGTAAAGTAGGCGGCGCAGGCACGTGACATCAGGGAGTTACGCTGCCGCCCGCCCGGCCTGCCGGCATTATACAGAAGCAATTAGGATATACGGTACTATTAGGAGTGAGGGGGGCATGTTTAATAACTTTTAATTCAATAATAAATTTTATATTAGAATACCGGTGGGGCGGGGCTATAGTACAGTGACCGCACCGCCCCGCCGCTATTGCCGGCCCCCAGCTCCTCCTCCCAGTCGCTCGCCCGGCCCCCACTCCGTACATCGCATCTAGCGATGTTAAACTGTCAGCATTCAACCCATAAGACGCAGGGGCATTTTCCTCCCCTTTTTGGGGAGGAAAAAGTGCGCCTTATAGGGCGAAAAATACGGTACATTGTATTCTATGAGAATTTGAAATAAAGCACACGATGCAGATCTTTTCCGCGTTGATTTTAAAATCCACAGCATGTCAATTTATTTTTCCTGACCGGATTTTCTTCATTCACTTAGTAAAACCCGCACCAATTGATGCGGACTGACCGCTCGGATTTGCCGGCAAACACCAGTGCGGATTCTCCGCACATGAATCCCGAACGTGTGCATGTAGCCTTACTTATACAATAGTTTGACAAGATGAACGAGCAAGTATCTTGTATAAAGTATTCAATCTCTTAGCTGAAGAGAATGGAACCCGTCACATTGAACATGGTGTTTGAGCTGCAGGAAAGAGGTTTCAGAGCAGGAGGAGCCGAGCCAATTGATGTATAGTTTTGTAGGAAAAGATTCAGTATAACTTGTATTTTATACATTTAACTTCCTGCTCATTCCGGGCTTTGAAGTAGGATTGTGGATACTGAGAGAGCTGTCAATCACCGATAGGGCCGCCTCGACTTCAAAGCCCAGAAGAAGCAGGAATTTAGACAATTTTTACTGAACCTTTTCCCACAACACTACATGTCAGTCTGCTCCGCTCACATTGCATTTTCATGGTGACCGGTTTACTTTAATATTTTTTCTTCAGGAGCCAGTCTGTCACCTCCCTCTACAACAGGGGTATGATCAAATGCCTTAGGGTACTTTCACACTAGCGTTTTTCTTATCCGGCATAGAGTTCCGTCCTAGGGGCTCAATATGATCACTTTTATCCCCATGCTTTCTGAATGGAGAGCAATCCGTTCAGGATGCATCAGGATGTCTTCAGTTCAGTCTTTTTGACTTTTCAGGACAGAGATAATACCGCAGCATGCTACGGTTTTATCTCTGTCCAAAATTCCGGACCACTTTCCGGCATTTTTTTTACATTGAAATGCATTAATGCCAGATCCGGCCTCAAGTGTTCCAGCAAAACGGATCCAGCAGACCGAATTAAAAAAATATATATATTGTTTTTCCCCGGATGACACCGGAGAGACGGATCCAGCATTTCAACGCATTTGTCATCCGGATCAGGATCCTGATCCGTCTGACAAATGCCATCAGTTTGCATGCATTTTGACGGATCCGGCAGGCAGTTCCGGCGACGGAACTGGCTGCCGGAATCCTCTGCCGCAAGTGTGAAAGTAGCCTTAGGCCCCTTTCACACGGGCGATATTTCAGCGCGGGTGCAATGCGTGAGGTGAACGCATTGCACCCGCACTGAATCCAGACCCATTCATTTCTATGGGGCTGTGCACATGAGCGGTGATTTTCACGCATCACTTGTGCGTTGCGTGAAAATCACAGCATGCTCTATTTTGTGTGCTTTTCACGTAACTCAGGCCCCATAGAAATAAATGGGGTTGCGTGAAAATTGCAAGCATCCGCAAGCAAGTGTGGATGCGGTGCGATTTTCATGCACGGTTGCTAGGAGACGATCGGGATGGAGACCCGATCATTATTATTTCCCCTTATAACATGGTTATAAGGGAAAATAATAGCATTCTGAATACAGAACGCATAGTACAATAGCGCTGAAGGGGTTAAAAAAATTTATTTAACTCACCTTAATCCACTTGTTCGCGCAGCCCGGCATCTCTTCTGTGAGGAATAGGACCTTTGATGATGTCACTACGTTGATCATGTGACGAGCGTAGTGACATCATCAAAGGTCCTATTCCTCACAAAAGAAGACAGAAGAGATGCGGGCTGCGCGAACAAGTGGATTAAGGGGAGTTAAAAAATGTATTTTATTTTTTAACCCCTCCAGCCCTATTGTACAATGCATTCTGTATTCAGAATGCTATTATTTTCCCTTCTAACCATGTTATAGGGGAAATAATACAATCTACACTACAACTAACCCAAACCTGAACTTCTGTGAAGAAGTTCGGGTCTGGGTACCACATTCAGTTTTTTATCACGCGCGTGCAAAACGCATTGCACCCGCGCGATAAAAATTGAACGGAACGCAATTGCAGTAAAAACTGACTACAATTGCATACCTACTCGCACGGGTTTGCCACAATGCACCAGGACGCATCCGGACACGCTCGTCTGCAAGGGGCCTTAGGCTAGATTCAGTCTAGTGATTTTAGATCTGGCAGGCTGTTCCGGTAGGCAGCAGCCTGCTGGATCTCTCTGCATGCCACACAGCAGTTTTTGACAGATTTTTAAACAGATTTCCCGGTCTGCGCATTGCGCAGACTGGAAGGATAGATCCGTCCTTCAGGTGTTTGCCGGATCCGGCACTTATACATGTCAATGTAAATTATTGCCGGATCGATCCGGCATCTGATCAGGCATTTTGGACGGAGATAATACCGTAGCATGCTGCGGTTTTATCTTTTGCCTGATCAGTCAAAAAGACATCCTGAACAGAAGACATCCTGATGCATCCTGAACAGATTACTGTCCATTCAGAATGCATGGGGATAAAACTGATCAGTTCTTTTTCGGTATAGAACCCCTAGGACAGAACTCTATTCCGGAAGAGAAAAACGCAAGTGTGAAAGTCCCATGTAAATACATTCCCCTCCAAAATTCAGTATGTGTAAAACATCACCCCCTTACTTCAGCTTCCTTCAACATAAAGCCCCATATAAAATATCCATCCCTCGTAACACACAGTCCTGTATAAAACATCACTAACTCTCTTCAGTCCCAAAATATCACTCCCCTGTAAAATATCAATTTCCCCCTTTTAGCCACCTCCAAAGTCTTGTGATAAAAACAAAACCCTTCCCTCCCATCAGCAACATATACGGATACACGTAAAAATATCACTTCCCACTTCAGCCCAATCCAATATACTGTCCTATGTGTAAAAAAACAAACATTACCCCCTCATGATAGCCCCCCAATATGTAAAAATATCACTCCGCATGTAAAAAAAAAAGGAAAAACTCTCCTCTCGCTTCAGCTGTACCCACTGTACAGTCCCATGTAACCACTCTTCCTTCAGCCCCAACATGTAATCCCATATAAAAACACATCAATCCCTCCAGCATACAGTCCCATGTACAAAAAAAAAACCGTCCCTTGCTTCAGCTTCATCCAACTTGTGCTCCTGTGTAAAAGCATCACCCCCTTGCATCAGCCAGCTCCAACATACAGTCCCATGGAAAAAAAATATATAAAAAAAATCCACCTTGCTCCTGCCCCCTCCAAAACATCACTCATCTCAGACATACAGTCCCATGTAGAAATAAACCTACTTTTTCCTTCCGCTCCCTCAAACATGCAAAACATTACCCCCTCGCTTTAGCCTCCTCCAAAATGTGATCCCTTCAGCCCTCCCCAACATCCAGTCCCATGTAAGAACACATCGCTCCGCGCTTCAGCCCCAACATAGTCTCATGTAAAAATCTCCCTCTCCAGCATACATTCCCATTTTTCAAACATCACCCCTCTAACAGTCCCATGTAAAAACATGAACTCCCCTTGCTTAATGCCAGTATAATAACCACATGTACAAAATCACCTTCACCCACAACATCCAGAGCCTTGTGAATTCCTCAGTCAATGCCCCTCGATGCAATCCCATGTGCAAAGCCTACATTACATTCAGTCTAATGTAAAAACGTCAGTCCCATGTAAAACATAGTCCAATGTGACCCCATGCTGTCCTGGATGACTGACACACCAGCACACGTGGGCACTGCTTCCTTATTCTAGGAGGCCCCGCCCCTTCCGGTGACGTCATACCTACCAGGAGCCACCTCATTCTAGACGGGCTATAACAGTTCCTCTCAGGGTTGTACTGATGATAATAGTGCGAATCATTATGGTAACATTTAGTAGTGGTACTACATGTCCCAGCATGACTTAACAGTCTGTAGTCACCAGAGGTTGCTGTAAATTGTGTACTATAGGTCCACTTTGAACTGGATATGACTCACATCACGTGTGTATAGCGTATGTTGATGGTTCTGTGAGAAAAATGTGTAAAAATAGTTCAATCCTTTTTGTGACTGACCATGAAAAATGGTTTAAATTATTTTGTGGACAAAATACGATCATAGTACGGTAATTTGACAAAATCAAAAACTGATACCAGAAGTGGGGTTCGAACCCACGCGGACATATGTCCATTGGATCTTAAGTCCAACGCCTTAACCACTCGGCCATCCTGGTACTTGTATTGTTAATGGGGAATTGCTATTTAGTAAGCTGAACAGCTGCAAACAACCTTTCTTGGAGTTTTGTGCAGAAATTGTGTAAGAACAGAGTCACCTGCTTAATGCTTTTGCTGCAAGGGATGTTTAGACGAAAAATACCGGCCAAGTTAAACCAAACCCCAAAGGAGGTGTGGTTGTGGGCGTGGCTTAACACTGGGTGTTAAGTTGCTATTTTATAATGTGGCCCCCAGTAATATTAATGCCCCCATTAGCACCCCCCCCAGAATTAATGCCTCCATTAGTGTCCCCTGTAATAGTAATGCTTCCATTAGTGCCTCCCAGAATTAGTAATGCCCTCATTAGTGCCGCTTAGTCATATTAATGCCGCAAGTAGTGCTCTCCAAAATTAATAATGCCCATTAGTGTCCCCAGAATTAATAGTGCCCACATTTGTGCCCCCCCAGAATTAATATTGCTCCCATTAGTGCACCCCAATAATAGTAATGCCTCAATTAGTGTCCTCCAAAAATAATAATGCCTCCATTAGCGCCTTCCAGAATTAATAATGCTCCCATTAGTGCCCCCAATAATATTAATGCCCGAATTGGTGACCCCAGAATTAATAATGCCCCCATTAGCGCCCCCCAGAATTAATAGTTCCACCAATAATATTAATGCCTGAATTAGTGCCCCCAAAATTAATGCCCCCATTAGTGCCCCCCAATAATATTAATGCCTGATTAGTGCCCCCCAGAATGAATAACGTCTCCATTAGTGTCCCCAGTAATAGTAATCCCCATCAGTGCTCCCCAGAATTAATAATGCCTCCATTAGTGCTCCCAGAATTAATAAGGCCCCTATTAGTGCCTTTTAGTTATATTAGTGCCCCCAGTAATAGTAATGCCCCCATTAGTGCCCCCCAGAATTAATAATGACCCCCTTAGTGCCCCCCAATAATATTAATGCCTGAATTAGTGTCCCCCAGAATTAATAATGGCCCCATTAGCTCCCCCCAGAATTAATAATGCCCATATTAGCGCCCCCCAGAATTAATAGTGCCCCCAGTAACAATAGTAATGCCCCCATTAGTGTCCTCCAGAATTAATAATGCCCCCATTAGTGCCCCCCAATAATATTAATGCTCCAATTAGTACCCTCCAGAATTATTGCGCCCATTAGCGCCATTAATAGTTATGCCGCATACGCAATGGCACATTCTAAACCATTCAACAAAAATAACTGAAATAAATTGGCCATGGGAGGAAATGCTCAAAAACCCCAAACACTGTGGCGTGTTTATAACCGGGGGAGCAATTCCTCCGCATGTGATCCGTTGCTAACGGCAATCCCCAATTTATTTCAGTTATTTTTCTTGAATTGTTTAGAATGTGCCATTGCGTACTGCTGGTAGCATTCTAGAGCACCTGGCGGCCTGTGTCACATGACCTGTTATAGGCGGGGCTTACAGCCTTATCATCTCCCCCACTGCCTGAGTGATCTCACTATGGAGGTATGTGGGAGCCTGGCTGTAAGTTGTATCTTAGCACCTCTCAGTGTGCAAGCACGACCACCACTGATGGATTGCAAGGTGGTTGTACCCATGATAACGTGCCGTGTATAATGTGATGGAAAAAATGAATCCAGCCAGCAAAGGAAGCAATATGGATAATAACAATACATTAGTTAGTGCCTTGTATTAACTTTCTCTACATAATAAATGCTATTTGCTGAAGTGAGACGACCCTGTGGTAAGGAATTTGCCTACCTTCCATGTATCTCTTATATAGGTCAATCAGGGTTGGAGTAATTAAAAAAAATCGTCCAGATTACCCATCCAGTATTGCTGCCCTGTATGTAAATCAATAGCATCGGTACAGGGAGGGGGAGGCAGCAGCTTTTCTCAGGGGGCGTCTCCTTCTCCCTGGCTGTGAGCTGTCCAATCGCAGCAGACCACGTTACAGCCAGGGAGAAGATGAGCTTTTTTTTCTCCCTGGCTGTGATTGGACAGCTCACAGCTAAGGAGAAGGAGACGCCCCCTGAGAAACGCGCCCGTGTACTCCTCCCTGTACCGATGCTATTGATTAGCATACAGGGCGCCAAAACCGAATGGGGCCCATCAGTGCAACAGAGCAGCGCATTAGTAAAAAAAAAAAAAATAGCGATATGACATCTCCTAATCTTGGCCTACAACGTGATGTATTGATTTTAGCAAGTACAAACTGATGAAAGGTCCTCTGTAACACCTTAAGGACCTTTCCATTTTTTCACCTTAACCCCTTAGGGACCCGGGCTCATTTTCACCTTAAGGACCAGGCCATTTTTTGCAAATCTGACCAGTGTCACTTTATGTGGTGATAACTTTAAAACGCTTTGACTTATCCAGGCCATTCTGAGATTGTTTTTTTCTGTCACATATTGTACTTCATGACACTGGTAAAATGGAGTAAAAAAAAATCTTTTTTATTTATAAAAAAATACCAAATTTGCAAATTTACAAGTTTCAATTTCTCTACTTCTATAATACATAGTAATACCTACAAAAATAGTTATTACTTTACATTCCCCATATGTCTACTTCATGTTTGGATCATTTTGGGAATGACATTTTATTTTTTGGGGATGTTATAAGGCTTAGAAGTTTAGAAGGAAATCTGGAAATTTTTCACAAATTTTCAAAAACCAACTTTTCAAGGACCGGTCCAGGTCTGAAGTCACTTTGTGAGGCTTACATAATAGAAACCACCCAAAACTGACCCCATTCTAGAAACTACACCCCTCAAGGTATTCAAAACTGATTTACAAACTTTGTTAACCCTTTAGGTGTCCACAAGAATTAATGGAAAATAGAGATACAATTTCAAAATTTCACTTTTTGGGCAGATTTTCCATTTTAATAATTTTCTTCCAGTTACAAAGCAAGGGTTAACAGCCAAACAACACTCAATATTTATGGCTCTGATTCTGTAGTTTACAGAAACACACCCCATATGTGGTCGTAAACTGCTGTACAGGCACACGGCAGGGCCGCAGAAGAAAAGGAATGCAATACGGTTTTTGGAAGGCAAATTTTGCTGGACTGTTTTTTTGACACCATGTCCCATTTGAAGCCCCCCTGATGCACCCCTAGAGTAGAAACTCCAAAAAAGTGAACCCATTTTTGGAAAATCTACGGGATAGGGTGGCAGTTTTGTTAGTACTATTTTAGGGTACATAGGATTTTTGGTTGCTCTATATTACACTTTTTGTGAGGCAAGGTAACAAGGAAATAGCTGTTTTGGTACCGTTTTTTATTTTTTGTTATTTACAACATTCATCTGACAGGTTAGATCTTGTGGTATTTTTTATAGAGCAGGTTGTTACGGGACGCGACAATACCAAATATGACAACTTTTTGGGGTTATTTGTTTCAGTTTTACATAACAAAGCATTTAAAAAAAAAAAATGATTCTTTAGTCTCTCCACATCTCTGGAAAGCCATAGTTTTATTTATTTTTTGGGCGACTGTCTTGTGTAAGGGCTCATTTTGTTCGGGATGAGATTGACAGTTTGATTGGCACTATTTTGGGGTGCGTATGACTTTTTGATTGCTTGCTATTACACTTTTTGTGATGTAAGGTGACAAAAAATAGCTTTTTTTACACCGTTTTAATTTTTTTACGGTATTCACCTGAGGGGTTAAGTCATGTGATATTTTATATAGCAAGTTATTACGAACGCGCCGATACCTAATATGTATACTTTTTATTTATTTATGTAAGTTTTACACAATGATTTCATTTTTTGAAACAAAAAAAAATAATGTTTTAGTGTTTCCATAGTCCTAAAAGCCATAGTTCTTTCAGTTTTTGGGCGATTATCTTGGGTAGAGTATGATTTTTGCGGGATGACATGACGGTTTGATTGCACTATTTGGGGTGCGTGTGACTTTTTGATCGCTTGCTATTACACTTTTTGTGATGTAAGGTGACAAAAAATTGCTTTTTTTACACTTTTTTTTTTTAGGTATTCACCTGAGGGGGTTAGGTCATGTGATATTTTTATAGAGCGATACGTCGATACGGACGCGGCGATACCCCTATTTTTTACCATTTTTTTTATAACTTTATTTGAGGAAAATGCAGTTTTTGTTTTTTTTACTTGAAACGTAAATTTTTGGGGGGGAAAACTTTATTTTTGAAACTTTTTTTTTCATCTTACATTTTTTGTCCCACTTTGGGACTTCAACTTTTGGGGGTCTAATCCTTTACAATGCATTCTAATACTTCTGTATTGGAATGCATTGGCTGTATGAGTAATACAGTGAGTATTACTCATACAGCTTCCGGCCTGTGAGATCCAGGGGGGCTGGATCTCACAGGCTCGTCACAGGAAAGGCAGGCATCGCGCTGCCTTCCATGCCATCGGGTCCCCCCGTACAGCCCCACGGGGACCCGTTGGCACCTGCGCCCGCCGCCGCACCATAAAAAGCCGGAAACCGGGTCAATTCAGACCTGCGGTTTCGGGCTTTTTTATGGTGCGGCGGCGGTCGCGGTCGGCGGTCAGCGACACGGGGGGGTCACGGGACCCCCCCGCGCATTTAGCCAAGGTGCCTGCTCAATGATTTGAGCAGCAACCTTGTTCCGATCACCGCCCGCCGGGCGGCGGTGATGGCGGAAATACACATGACGTACCGGTACGTCATGTGTCCCAAACAGGTTAAAGGGGTTGTCCGAGTTATTTTTTGTTCTTTCTATGTTCCTAACTAGGTAAATGTAACAGCTTTCCAATAAACTCACTTTATCTCCAGTGGCTGGTTTCTCAGATTTGACTGAGGGTCACAGACCTGTGACGTCAGCTTCTCTCCCTGCTCTGATAAAGTTTGTTTACAATATATAAACAATAGGAGGGCACTCAATTATCTGGGACCCACCAATGTAGAGTGACAATGACCACATTTAATATAAATCTGATATAAAAACTGGCATAAAACTATACATCCATAAAATCATACAAATGTGCCCAATTGGGCATAAAAGCCTGAGCGGCGCAAAACAAGCAGTGTGATAACTGCTGGTGCAAAATGTGGACCTGATCCCAGGTGGGCAATCCGAGTCCAAGTATAATGTCCTATGGGGATCTAGATTGATGTTGGTCTATGAGCTGGACCGCACTACCATGCATAACGTAGTAATGATATATCAATGAATATAACCCTGTGGGGCAGAGTACATTACCCCTCTTCTTATGCTGAGTGGAGGTGGAGAGAAGTCCTTGCTCCACCGCCCGGACTCACATCGGCGTCCCTTGTGGTCTCTAGGTCTAATATGCGGCGTCCCACGTGACCCGGCTCCACACCATGTGATCCACGCGGCTCGTTGGGGAACAGATCGGCTGATGGTATGTTGGGTCCTAAAGTCCGGACCATGCAATGTCAATAATCCACAACTCCAATCAGCAAGGGTCCAAGGGGCTGCCTTAGAGTGTCGGCACCTCAGAACTTGAACAAAAACTTTGCTGTCTCAAACCGACGCGTTCTGGGATCAAACCCTTTCCTCAGCGGTACCGGGTTTGATCCCTGAAACGCGTACCGCTGAGGAAAGGGTTTGATCCTATAGAAAAAAAAAGCCGGATCCAGCATTCAAGTATTCTGTTTTTTTGGCCAAAGATAAAACCGCAAAATGCTGCGTGCGGTATTATCTCCGTCCTGAACAGTCAAAAAGACTGAAACTGAAGACATCCTGATGCATCCTGAACAGATTGCTCTCCATTCAGAATGCATGGGGATAAAACTGATCAGTTCTTTTCCGGTATAGAGCCCCTAGGTAGAGATGTTGCGAACATAAAATTTTCAGTTCGCGAACGGCGAACGTGAATTTACGCAAATGTTCGCAAACGGGCGAACCGGGCAAACAGCCATAGGCTTCAATAGGCAGGCGAATTTTAAAACCCACAGGGACTCTTTCTGGCCACAATAGTGATGGAAAAGTTGTTTCAAGCGGATTAACACCTGGACTGTGGCATGCCGGAGGGGGATCCATGGCAAAACTCCCATGGAAAATTACGTAGTTGACGCAGAGTCGGGTTTTAATCCATAAAGGGCATAAATCACCTAACATTCCTAAATTGTTTGGAATAACGTGCTTTAAAACATCCAGTGTGTGTATACGATCAGGTATGATGTTGTATCGATCAGGTAGTGTAAGGGTTACGCCCGCTTCACAGTGACAGACCAAACTCTGACAGACCAAACTCCCCGTTTAACGCACCGCAAACAACCGCAAAGAGTTGTCAATAGTTTTTTTTTTTTTGCAGCCACAGTGCAGCACCAGAGGCCAGAAAAATTTGGCATGTACACATGCCTGAAAAATTAGGTATTGTTGCAGGCCGGAAAAATTGATGTTTTCCAGGCAGAAAGTGTACTAAAACATTGCGGCTTGAACCCTAGTTGGTGGCGGAGAAGTCACGCAAGTCATCCGGCATGCAGAGATTAAATACAGCAGCGTGGGGACCATTTTTAGCCCAAGGCTTCTCATCAGGCCTTTTTTAGTCAAATGCATCCCCCACTGTCAGTCCCTTCGGGATCCATGCCTCATTCATCTTAAAAAAGGTGAGGTAATCTAGACTTTTTTGACCTAGGCAACTTCTCTTCTCAGTGTCAATACCTCCTGCTGCGCTGAAGGTCCTTTCTGACAGGACACTTGAAGCGGGGCAGGCCAGAAGTTCTATCGCAAATTGGGATAGCTCAGGCCACAGGTCAAGCCTGAACACCCAGTAGTCAAGGGGTTCATCGCTCCTCAGAGTGTCGATATCTGCAGTTAAGGCGAGGTAGTCTGCTACCTGTCGGTCGAGTCGTTCTCTGAGGGTGGACCCCGAAGGTCTGTGGTGATGCGTAGGACTTAAAAAGCTCTGCATGTCCTCCATCAACAACACGTCTGTAAAGCATTCTGTCCTTGCCGGCGTGGTCGTGGTAGGAGGAGGATTACTTTCACCTCCTACCCTGTTAGATTCCCGTTGTGCTGTGACATCACCCTTATACGCTGTGTAAAGCATACTTTTTAACTTGTTTTGGAACTGCTGCATCCTTTCCGACTTCCGGTAATTCGGTAACATTTCAGCCACTTTCTGCTTATACCGAGGGTCTAGTAGCGTGGCCACCCAGTACAGGTCGTTCTCCTTCAGCCTTTTTATACGAGGGTCCCTCAACAGCATGACAGCATGAAAGACCCCATTTGCACAAGGTTGGATGCCGACTACTCATGTCCCGTTCCTCGTCCTCACTGATGTCATTGATAGGTCTGTTCTTCCCCCCAGCCACGACAACACCACGGGTCCCAGATAGGTGACAACGAGCACCCTGGGATGCCTGCTGTGGTTGGTCTTCCTCCTCCTCAAAGCCACATTCCTCCTCTGACTCCTCAGACTCCTCTTCCAAGCGTTGCCGCAGGTCCAGCAAGCGATGATGATAAGGCTGTTTCTGGTGGTGATGGTGACCACAACTCTTCCTCTTCACGCTCATCTACGGCCTGATCCAGCACTCTTCGCAGGGCACGCTCCAGGAAGAAAACAAATGGGATGAGGTCGCTGATGGTGCCTTCGGTGCGACTGACTATGTTTGTCACCTCCTCAAAAGGACGCATGAGCCTATAGGCATTGCGCATGAGCGTCCAGTAACTTGGCCAAAAAATACCCAGCTCCGCAGAGGCTGTCCTAGCACCCCGGTCATACAAATACTCGTTGACGGCTTTTTTCTTGTTGGAGCAGGCGGCCGAACATTAGGAGTGTTGAATTTCAACGTGTCGGGCTGTCGCAAATCAAGCGCCTCACTGGCATGTTGTTTCGCCGCTGAATATTGGAAAAGTGCGCCATGGCCGTGTAGGAACGCCTGAAATGGCCACACACCTTCCTGGCCTGCTTGAGGACGTCCTGTAAGCCTGGTACTTATACACAAAGCATTTTTTTCGATCAGATTCAACACATGTGCCATGCACGGGCACATGTGTCAACTTGCCCAAATTCAATGCCGCCAACAGATTGCTTCCGTTGTCACATACCACTTTGCCGATCTCCAGTTGGTGCGGTGTCCAGCCACTGTCCACCAGTGCATTCAGGGCATACAGGAGTGGCTGGTCCGGTGTGACTCTCTGCTTTCAGGCAAGTCAACCCCAAGATGGCGTGACAAGGTCGTATCTGGATGTGGAATAAGCCGCCTGGGGAGCTGGGGGGGTGCAGTTGATGTGAAGCAAGACGCAGCAGCAGAAGAGGACTCAGCCGAGGAGGTTTAGCGAAGAGGATGGAGTAGGAGGAGTAGAGGAGGTGTGCAGCAGGCCTGCCTGCAAGTCGGCGGCGGTGTCAACCAACTCCGCTGCAAAGCTACGCATTCCATGCTTGAGCAGCCGTCAGCAGGTTTAACCCAATGCGCAGTGTACGTGATATACCTTGCCCTGACCGTGCTTTGCAGACCAGGTATCAGTGGTCAGATGGACCCTTGCCCCAACACTGTGTGCCAGACATGCCATGACTTCCTTTTCCACAATAGAGTACAGGTTGGGGATTGCCTTTTGTGAAAAAAAAATTCGGCCGGGTACCTTCAACTGCGGTGTCCCAATAGCTGTACCAACAGACTGTACTATGCCCACTGCCCACCACTCATATAGGGTGGCACAGCATCTTGCTGTTAAAAAAATTATTCAATTTTTCCTCTGTAATATAATTGCAGTTGCCTGCCAGTGAGTGTCAGGCCCACAGACTGTACTGTGCCCACTGTCCACCACTCATATAGGGTGGCACAGTACCTTGCAGATAAAAAAGTAATTACATTTTTTTTCTCTGTAATATAATTGCAGTTGCCTGCCAGTGTGTGTAAGGCCCACAGACTGTACTGTGCCCACTGCCCACCACTCATATAGGGTGGCACAGCACCTTGCTGTTAAAAAATTCATTTCATTTTTCCTCTGTAATATAATTGCAGTTGCCTGCCAGTAGTGTCAGGCCCACAGACTGTACTGGTGCCCACTGCCCACCACTCATATAGGGTGGCACAGTACCTTGCAGATAAAAAAGTCATTTAACTTTTCTCTGTAATATAATTGCAGTTGCCTGCCAGTGTGTGTCAGGCCCACAGACTGTACTGTGCCCACTGGCCACCACTCATATCGGGTGGCACAGTACCTTGCACGCATAGTACCACTAATCTAAAAAAAAATGACAGGCAGAGGCCCGTCGTGGTCGTGGTGATGTTGATTTCCTTTGGCCCTAGAAGTAATACCCAGTGTTCATAGGCCGCGTACCCTGAACTCGAAAAATTCTGAGGACATAGTTGACTGGCTTACACAGGACACCCAATCTTCTACAGCTTCGCTCGCAACCTTGACGCACCATCCTCCTCCAGCTCAGCTTCGGGCACCTCTCAAGTTACCACTCTCGCCCGCCTGCCGCCACCACCAACACTAGCACCACAGCCACTTCACTTGATCTGTCAGAGGAGTTATATACACATGATTGGGAAGAAATGAGTGATGCGCAACCATTATTGCCAGAGGATGTAGATAACAGGGATAAGTCTCAGTCAGCAGCATTACACACATGGACGTACGGTGTGATGATGATGATGTTGTACCCCTGCTGCTTCCCTTTGCTGAGTTGCCCCTGATAAAAGAGGATTTAGTCCCTCAAGTATGGTGTGTTTTTGTTGTGGGGGCATAGTCATTTGCAAATGTTTGTCCCTCTAGGAGATTCTTGAACTGTACTAAGAGCGATAATAAGAGAAAAACCTCAAAAGGTAAATCATCAAATTCTGCTTCATCTGCTACTTTGGGCAAAGTTGATGTAGGAATTGATGCTTTTCCTCTGACCTGCAGTTCCCGTTTTCTCCTGTCTGCCAGGGTGGCGCTAGAGAGCAAAGTCATTTCTTGTGAGATTTTTGTCGATAGTGGAGCGGCCGTCAATCTTATTGACACTCAATTTGTAGCCATGCATGGTTTTCAGGTTTGCACATTAGAAAAGGATATACCTGTTTTTGCTATTGACTCTGCTCCACTCTCACAGAGATCTCTGAAGGGCATTGTTCACAATATCCGGCTAGCTGTAGGTGACACTCATGTGGAGGATATATCTTGTTTTGTCCTTAACGGATTGCCTTCTCCTCTAGTTTTGGGGTTACCCTGGCTCACTAGACATAACCCCACTATTGATTGGCAAGGAAGGCAAATAAATGAGTGGAGTGACTTTTGTAGAGAGAATTGTCTCACAGCGACTTTTGCAGAGGTGTCTACTAAAACTGTGCCATCATTTCTCTCTGATTTCTCGGACGTGTTTTCCGAGAGCGGTGTTCAGGAGCTACCTCCTCACCGGGAGTTTGACTGTCCCATTAACCTCATTCCCGGCGCCAAGCTGCCAAAAGCACGCCTCTACAATCTCTCACAACCGGAAAGAATCGCAATGCGAACTTATATCTCCTAGAGTCTCGAGAAGGGGCATATTCGTCCCTCAAAGTCACCTGTGGCCGCGGGGTTTTTTTTGGTAAAAAAAAAGATGGCTCTCTGAGACCTTGCCTAGATTTTAGGGAGCTGAACCGT